>NW_006408567.1:8140172-8153454 GCF_000296735.1 Chrysochloris asiatica
GAGGCCGGCGGCGGCCTGTGAGGGAAGTTTCCTGCCGGCCTGGGTGAGCGGCGTGCCCCGCGAGCGGCTCCGCGACTTCCAGCACCACAAACGCGTGGGCAACTACCTCATTGGCAGCAGGAAGCTGGGGGAAGGCTCTTTTGCCAAGGTGCGCGAGGGGCTGCACGTGCTGACCGGAGAGAAGGTGAGGCACCTGGACGCCGGCCGTCGACCTTTGAATTTGGGAATCGGGGCGGTAGGGGACAGCGGGGAACCCTGCCGAGAGCACTGTGCTGGGAGTCCGTGCGCCACCGCCACCCGACTGCCCTCTCGCCTGTTTAGTTTTTCAATTGAGTTAAAATAAATGTAGTGACAAACTCGCGTCCAGACCCACATAGGTGACCACCCGGCCTTTCCTGATGGGTCAGCTTCTCCGAGGGGCTGTCGATTTACCCGCGAAGCCGCCCTGCTCAGTCTTTTTGCTCTTCGAAGGGCGCCGCCTGGCGGACGCTAGTGAGGGGTCTGGGGAACTGCTCTCCTGGTCTGTAGGGGGCCCTGAGATCAGCGTCGAGGCAAGAACAGGGCTGGAGAGCTTGGGCTCTAATGTTGGGGGCTTGGGGATCCGATAAGCAAGCCCGTGGGGATGTTTCTAGTTGACCTCTTTCCAGGATCTAGGAGGAGGAGGTGTGGGGGGCGGGGCAGCTGGGGTCCAGGGGTACTCCGCTCCGCCTGCTGGGGGCCAGCCGGGAGGAGGGGAAAAGCCGAACACTTCTCTGACTTGCAACAGGGGAGCTTCTTAACGCTTAAACCAAACTCCAAACGGACTGCCACGGTGCCATTCCGACTCCTAGCAACCCTTTACACGCTTCTGAGGCTGTAAATCTTTACGAGAGCAGACAGACAGCCTTATCTTTTTCCCGCTCAGCGGCTGGTGAGTTTGAACGGTCGACTTTGTGGTTAGCAGTCCAGTGCTTATCCTATCCCATCAGGCTACCCTCTTAATGATTAGAGAGGGTTTTCACAAGCCCACTCACGTACGCACCCCTCCAACCATCTATCGTTCAACACATGCTTCTCTATTCACCCATCCTGCATCCCTCCATCACCCACCCTTCCACCCCTAAACATTCACTACCCTCTCTCCAGTCCCCTCTTTCTCCCTACTCCTTTGCCTTCAATCCCTCCTCCCACGCCTTCCACCTCTGCGTTGGGAATTGCAGTTTAGGCTGCTCTGGCAGATACAGAGATATACTCTGATACTCTGACTTCAGAGGTTGGGAGATGCCTTTGTATCTTTTTCTAGGAGAGGGCAAAGTAAAGAAAGGGAAGACCTGCAGAGACCCGGAAGGGCACCCTCTCCAGTCTAATTAGAAGTTGGAGGGTCGTGAACTCATTGAGTCAGAGAGGTGCAGGTAAATTCCAAGGTGTAATTTAGCACTGTGAAAAGAAACTCAAGATGACTTACTTTTGAGGCGCTGGGTCACACCCCAGGAGCTGTGTTACCCCAGGCTGGGAGATGCCCCAAGCTTGTGATCATCTCAGAATGAATGCTTCCCCCAGGATGGGGGTTGCCCAGCACTGGTGGGCCAGGGATCTCAAGACTTGCTAAATGAGCAAGTATCCTGGGAGCCAAACCCTTTCATCCTGTGACTTGGGATCCTTTGGGGCTCTATATCAGTGAGTCCTAAGAATGCTGGAGTATGGAGCCACTATTTGCAGGGTTGAGCTTCCCTGCTTGCCAGCCCCCAAGCCTCACTCTCCCTGTTTGCTTCTTCCTGTCTCCCCCACTTGTCCTGGAGTCACCTGCATTTGAATCTAAGTTTCAGGCACCCTTTTAATCTGCCCTCTGTTCCTTCAGACACTCCAACTAAGGTAAGCAGAGTTTGAGCTATTAGTTTAAAAAGTGCCTCTTGCCTGAGTTTCCATGTGAAAAGGGAATGTTCAAGATGAACTCACTGAATTACAAGTAACTCTTCAAAGAAAAAGAAGAAGAACCCCAAACCTCAATCTAGTTCAAAGAAAACAAAACACACTTTACTCCTTACTTCGTAGTGGACTTTCAGAGGGATACATCGTGAGTCCTTTCAGGGTGTGCAGCCACTAAGAGGCCAGATTGCTAGCTAATTCCAATGAGCACACTTTTTGTGTCCCTGTCCCAGTGTAAATTCTGTTGGCATGGTTTGGGGGTGTAGAGAGTGGGGTGGGGGTGTAGGAGTTTGTTTTCATTTGAACCATATAGGTCCCAGACTGGTTGTATTTCCGCACTAAACTTAACAGAAAGAGATGAGGCTTTATTCTGACAGCATAATGGCAAACATTACAAGTGAATTCATTTCGCCTGCCCGGCTGCACAGCTTCTCCTGGCTCCCCTCCAGGTTCTCTTGTGTTTTGCCTCCGGCTTCTCACCAGTGCATTTTTGCTCTATAACATAAGGCTGTTTGGTCTTAGCTGAACTGCCTAGGGATGTATGTATGTACTCAGAGCTCAGCCTTACCCCTATGTGTGCTGGGTTCTAGAACTTTGTATTCATCCTGGTGTGGTGCAGTAGGATAAGTACTGGACTACTAACTGCAAGGTCAGCGGTCCAAACCTACAAGCCACTCCTTGGTCACTATGAGTTGGAATTAACTTTAAGGCATTTAGCAGCTAAAGGAGCTCTGGTAGCGTAGTGGTTACGAATCGGGCTGCGAACCTTAAGGTCAGCGGTTCGAAACTACCAGCCGCTCCATGGGAGAAAATGAGGCTTTCTACTCTCGTAAAGATTTACACCCTCGGAAACCCTGTACAGGGTCGCTATGGGTCGGAACCGACTCGAAGGCACTTAACAACAACAACAACAACTAGTAATGAAAGTTTGGTGCTTCAAGTCTTCCCAGAGGTGCTTCTGAAAAAAGGCTTGATGATGGTCTACTTCCAGAAAATCAGCCATTGAACTCTGTGGAGCACAGTTCTACCATATCACGCCTGGGGTTGCCATTGGTTGGAATTGACTTGATGGAAAGTGCTTTGGAATGTAGGGTTATTCACCCACGTGGAGTTCAAATGAGGGGCCCAGCATTCTTGTGTGCTTAGACCCCTTTCCCTCCTATTTTGTCTTCCTTAACAACTCACAATAACAATGGGAAGAGATACTAATTGGATGTGCAATTATTTCACTGAACCAATTAATTTGATGTAGTTAAAGGCGGTGTTCAAAAGGAGAAGGAGGATATGGGAGAGGGATATTTATGCTGAAAAAGTTCCTTGGTTTTTCTGACCTGGCATCCCTGAGCGATGCAAATAGTTAATGTACTCAGTTGCTAAGAAAAAGGTTGGCAGTTTGAGTTCACCCAGAGACACCTTGAAAGAAAGGCTTGGCAACCTACTTTTGATGAACCAACCATTATATAAACCCTATGGAGCTCTGTTTTGACACACATGGGGGCACCATGACTCAGAATCTACTGGAATACTCAAGAGCCCACTGTTGTTGTTTTTTCCCCCTTTCTGGTTTGCTCATCTCCAGACTGGAGAATCTAGGGACAGAAAGTATCATTAGAAAGCTGGATTTTAGCTCACTCAATTAATGGCTTTAAAGAAACAATGGGTGCCATTCATGGCTCTTAGCTCCAGAGTCCCACAGCTTTAATGCTTTAACTAATAGATTTGGATTTTAGCAGGTTGTAGAGATTAACATTCTTTGTGTGCATGCCTCTGCCTGGGAAGGAAGAATCTGCTGAGTTAATGAGTCTCCCGACCCCATCCTCACTCTTGGTTTGGATTTGGCCTTCCCAAGGCCAATACAAAGGTCAAGTTAACCCCAGCTTAATTGCAATCTTACATTGTTTTTAAAAAGTGAGCTATTAAGAGGGCTTTGGGACCTGGGGAACGGTTACTCCGGGGAGCACATACATTATGGTGCAAGGGGAGACTTTGTCAAGAAAAGATCTAAAGGTTAAGGGAGGGTTATCCTCAGACTTTTAAGGTGTTGTGAAAGATCCAGGAAGGCCTATGCCCCTCTTGCGTTTCTTCCTTTCTTGGGATGCATACTTTTTGGGTAACGAAAAAACCAAATGCTGGTTGCCATCAAGTTGATCCCGACTCACAGCATGTGAAACAAAACAAAATAAAAAACAAAACAAAACAAAACCCAAATCCACGGCCATCAAGGAGAATCCGACTATAGCGACCCTACAGGACCGACCAGAACTGCCCCATAGAGTTTCCAAGCTTGTCCGTCTTTACGGGAGCAGACTGCCTCATCTTTCTACTGTGGAGTGGAGCGACTGATGGGTTTGTAACTCAGACCTTTTGGTTAGCAGCCCAACACTCAACCCACGGTGCCACTGGGCTCCTTTCATTGCATATAACAGAGTATTACATCTTTTAAAAAGTAAAATTAGTTGAAAAAAGCTTCGTTGAGGAAAGCTTAGGTACATCTTAGGTGTAGAGCTGGCTTGCTCGGCAGAATGCATGTCAAAACTGCCAAAAAGAAGTACAGTGGATGTTACCATTATCTTCTTTTGTGCTTAAACTGTTCTAGGATGCAAAGTTGGGTACTTGTAAAGTGATTGGTTAAGGTTTTTAAGTATCTTGTTCTAACCTGTGGTTAAAAAAAGAAACCTGCTTATCATTTTCATTGGAGCTATTTTAGGGCCAGAAAGAAGGGTTTCCTGCTTAGTAAGTTGCCAAGTAATCATGCTCTGAGCATGACTGTACCAGATACCTGGAGTGAAGGAGTTACTAAAAATACAATTTACTATGTTGTGCAGTGCAGGAAATATGACTAATTCCAAAGGTGGCCTTTTGGCAGATCTGTTTTTAGAAAGTATTTCAGAAACAAACAGGTGCTAAATCCTGTATTTTTAAGTACTAAAAATTCAAGGGTAATAGCTCTGAGGAACAAGACATGCTTGGAGAATTGGAAATTCCTATTACTCCTCAGCAGGGGCTTCTTGGCAAGAAGGAGGCGTTTGGCAAAAGCACCTGCACCGAATGTCGTGTGTGAGAAGGCAGTGACTATAATTTTCAAGATTACATGCCGCAGTGGCAGGCTCATTCTTCCTGAACTTCCTGCCCTGCCTCATCTTTTTGAAGTACTTGTGAATGGTGGAAATTGACATGTAGGACTTGATTCTTCTTGCTTATTGAGACTCAGGTCCCATGGACTTCAAAGTGTGCTTTGAGTCGGCACAACAGGGCAGAAGCGTGCCCACAAAGAGGAGTACAACCCTAAATTTTCTCTGCAGGTGTTGAATCGCAGCACAAGGCTTGGTTTCTGTACATACCGACTCTGACTCACGTCTACGAATGTCTAACATTCCGCTCACTGCTGGCTGTGCCGGTACAGTGGGCATGATCATCCAGCCCAGCTGTTCTCCCAGAAGGTGTGGGCAGTGGCAGCCATGTCCACCTAAAGACATGGTCAGGGGCGGGGGCCAGGGGATTCCCTAGGGGGAGGTGGTTTGCACAAGAAGTATCATTGGCTTTGGTATAAACAGCCCATTTTGGATTATTCATGGGAACGGAGAGACCTGCCTGCTATCTTAGCTAATTGAAACCCATAGATAATCTCCAAGTCTTATTATAGCTAACCCTTGAAACCTCTTCTTCCACTCGGCTGGGGCTCTCGCCACCTCCAAATGTTGACCTGAATTGAATTTCACACTCTCTGAGGGAGGTGGTGCTGACACGTAAAAAGAACAGCAGAAAGAAATGAACCATGGGGCTCTAGGCGTACCCGAGGAGGGTTGATTCTTCTGCAGACTTGAGAGAGCTATTTCTCCTCCCTTATGTTTGGAGTCCTGGTGTGGTGCTGGAAGAGAAGCACTGGACCACAAGGTCAGTTTGAACTGCAAGGTTGGCAGTTCAAACTCACCAGCTGCTCCTCGGAAACCCTATACAGGGTCACTAAGAGTTGGAACCAGCGACACTTAATAACAACAACAACAAGAACAAGCGTTAATTTTGGTGGTTTGAAAATACTCAGAGGTTCCTTTGAAGAAAGACCTGGCGTTCTGTTTCTGAAAAATCAGCCATTGAAAACCCTATGGAGCACAGATTTATTCTGATACATGTAGGGTCAACATGAGTCAGAATCGACTCAACAGCAATTGATTTGGTTTGGTGTTTTGGTGTCTAATTCTGAGCCAGTTGTGTTTTCCTGGGAAGAGATCTACCTCTCTTCCCCATCCCCTCAATCAGTCTTGAGCTTTGGTACAAATTCTTGAAAGAATGATAGGAAATTGGATTAATGTGAACTAGAGTAAAATTTTTGGTTTGTGCTGGTGCCGCACTGTTATATGAAGGTGATTAAAGACAGACGATGGACAGACAAAAAGACAGCTTGGATCAAAACATCTCTTACCATCTTTTTTTAAACTCCTCCCACCCCTATTTCCAAACCAAAATTGTTGTTAGATGCTGTTGAGTTGATTTTTGACTCATGGTGTGGCACTGTAAAATAAGCACTAGATTATTAACCACAAGACTAGCAGTTCAAACCCATCAGCCACTCCTCCAGAGATAGATGAGGCTGCCTACTCCTGTAAAGATTGTCCTGGAAACCATATACAGGGTTGTTTTGAGTCACCATTGGTTTTTGGTTTGGGATTGACCCCATGTGACAATAAAAGTGCCCATATGTTTTCCTACTTTGTAATCTTTATGGATCTGTTTCTTGAAAGAAGTACAGCCAGAATGCTCCTTAGAAGCCAGGATGGCAAGACTTCATCTCTCATACTTGGGATGTATTATCAGAAGGAACCAGTCCCTGCCTGGAGAAGGAAGTCATGCTTGGTAAAGTGGAGGGTCACTGAAAAAGAGGAAGACCCTCAATATGGTGGATTGGCAGCAATGGGCTCAAGCGTAGCAATGATTGTGTTGTTGGCACAGGACCGGGCAGTGTTTTGTTCTGTTGTGCATCAGGTTGCTGTGAGTCGGTACTGATTCCATGGCACCTAACAACAACAAGAAAAATCTTTATGGAAGCAGATCACCAGGGCTTTTTCCTGCAGCACTCCTGGGTGGGTTCAAACTAACAATGTGTTGGTTAGCAACCAGCCGCTTAACCTGTGTGCCACCAGGCCTCCTTTCCTCTCCTCACTATCAGTGCAGTTTCTAATAACTGGGTTCTTTTAAATTTGCAGTCATTTTTGTGTTTTTAAGATTCGTTTGGTTACGTGTTGAAATATAGACGCTTGGTTTAAATGCACAGGTTTCAGAGGATTATGCAGTGAGAGCTGGCCCCGGTGAGAACACTTTTCACTTGTGCTCCTCAGTCACCTGGCCCCTCTCCCTGCAGATGCACCCCCTGCTTCTAGTTTCTTGTGTACCCTATGAGACCTAGTTCATAGGCATACAAGCACATGTACTTAATTTGTAAATGTATAGGTATGGACCTGTATATTTTTATATTGTACCTGCTTCTCAGCGTCTTGCTTTTTTTCCACTTAGCAATATGTCTTGAACAGCTTTCCATGTAACTGCTACGAATTGCCTTGTTCTTTTAAATTATTGCCTAGGATCCCACTGTATGGAAGTGCCATGTTTATTTAACCATTCTTTGGTGATAGACATCTAGATGTATGCAATGTTTTGTTATTTGTAGCAGCATTGCAGTAAATATCCATACTTATTTAACATTTTTGTTAATGTTTCAAATGCACCTGAGGAATAACTTTCCAGTCTGACTAGGTTAAAGGGTATATATACCCTTTAACTGTTGATAAATATTGCCTTCCATATGGGAGGTCCCAGTTCATACACCAATGGAGGTGGCTATTTTTCTACATCTTTGCCAATGTGAAGTATTTTCAAACTTTTCCATCTTTGCCAATCTAGTAGATTAAACCTGGTGTCTTGTTTTAATTATGGCGGTGGTTGGTGGTTGTGTGCCGTGTAGCGGGTTCCGACTCATAGCGACTCTGTATAGGGTTTCTGAGGCTGTAAATCTTGAACGGGAGCAGAAAGCCTCATCTTTCTCCTGTGAAACCACTGGTAATTTTGAACTGCTGACCTTGAGGTTAACAGTCCGACTCTTAACCGCTACGCTACCAGACCTCCTGATTTACTTTTAGTTTCTTTGATTTATGAGTTCATATGTTCAAGCTTGCATTTTATTTTAGTTGTCTTATTGTCGAGTTATGTTGTTGCTGTTGTTATATACTTTTGAGTCAGTTCTGACCCATAACCACCTAGGGTTTTCTAGGCTTTAGATCTTCACAGGTGCAGAAAGCCTCATCTTTCCCCTGAGGAACAGCTGGTGGGCTCAAGCCATGGACCTTTGTGGTTTGTAGTCCAGTGCTTATTGTATAGATCCACCGTGTGTTTTATATATTAAGGAAATTGTTGTTGATGGGTACCATCAAGTTGATTCAGACTCAGCATGTGACAGAGTAGAACTGCCCAGTAGTTTATGGAAGAGACTGCCCAGCCTTTCTCCTTTGTTAGCTACCTTTTGGTTAGCAGCCAAGCATTTAACTGTTTGTTCTATCAGGGCTCCTTATTTGGGAAATTAACACTCTTTTATTTTATGCATTTATTTTTTAACACTCTTTTAGTAGTATGTTTTGCACTTGCTTTAATCTTCCGTTCCCCTGTTTATTTTTTATTTATGGGGGTGCATGGAGTTCTGATGTGGCATAGTAAGATAAGCACTGGATTGCTTAATGCAAGGTCAGTGATTCAAATCTATCAGCTACTCGTTGGAAACTCTATACAGGATCACTGTGAATGTAAACCGACCACACTTAACAACAACAACATGGCACCATGGTGGTTCTTGCCATTTGCAGAGGTTCTTTTTCTGAGTTCCACTGTCATGGGTGAACTTGAATTTGGGGGAATCATGAATATTTGTAAATTTTATACATGCAGCCATTTTCCTGACGTTCATGGCATTCATTAGATTCTAAAAGGAGTCGTTTAGTCTCAAAATGTTAAGAGCCATTGCCTTGTCTCTCATCCCTGTCTCCTCTGCTGACTGTGTGGAAGCTTGTGGGTCACTGGCTGGAGGCTGTGTATCCTCCTGTACTAACTGATTAAAGTCTAGGCAGGTTGCTTCTTTAATGTTCATGATCCTGAACTAGACACACACGATTTCTGCCCCTGCCCTGTCATGCCGGCATCACAGGGCGGAGACATGATAGAGGTTAGCTGCATTCTAGGCTTTTCATTGGATGACTTTTGGAGTCCTGGTGTGGCGCTGCGAGTTAATGCGCTGGACTGCAATTACGGTAGGTTTGAACCACAAGGCTGATGGTTCAAGCTCACCAGCTGCTCCTCATACAGGGTCACTATGAATTGGAACAGACTCAGTGGCACTTAACAACAACACTGTGTCAGAATTGATTTGGTGGCAGTGGGTTTTCTTCCTAGTTTATCTTAGTCTGGAAGCTCTATTATAGCAACATACAAGCTTCAATAACTGTTGGGGGTGGCTACACTTGAGATGCATTGGCTGGAAATTGAATCCGGGTGTCCTGGATTCTTGTTGTTAAGTGCCACTGAGTTGATTCTGAATCATAGTGACCCTTGGAATCATATAGCGTTTCCAAGGAGCAGCTGGTGGATTTGAACTGCCAACCTTGTAGTTAGCAGTCCAATGCTGATCCTACAGCACCGCATCAGGACTCTGTTTTCTGCCTAGAAGGTGAGAATTCTATCATTGCCTCTTTTTAAAAATGTTTTAGTGTGAATTATGTCATAGTTTACATGGGAGAACATTAGTTTTACATTCATCCTATCGTATATCGTTTCATTGCCATGGTTTATAATCCCCTCCATACATCATCAACCAACCAAAGGGTATACACTACAAGTTAGGAGAAGCCGGTACATGCAAAGGCGTGAAGAGATGTGCGTGGGACCCTCTGGGGTTTCCATCGACCTGAGAAGCCATCTGGGTAGTGGCACTAGTGGAGAGTACAACTGGGCCCCGAAGTTTACAGTCACAGCAGTCAGCATGACCTCACTGAAATTTGCTGGGGCCTAAAATGACTCTAGTCCCGTAAGGATTTACACCCTCGGAAACCCTGTACAGGGTCGCTATGGGTCGGAACCGACTCGAAGGCACTTAACAACAACAACAAAATGACTCTAGTAGCGTTGTTGTTGTTGTTGTTGTTAAGGGCCGTCAAGTCGGTTCCGACCCATAGCGACCCTTTCTAGTAGCGTAGTGGTTACGAATCGGGCTGCGAACCTCTGGGTCAGCAGTTCGAAACTACCAGCAGTTCCGCGGGAGAAAGATGAGGCTTTCTGCTCCTGTAAAGATTTACAGTCTTGGAAACCCTGTACAGGGTTGCTATGAGTCGGAACCGACTCCACTGCATATATAACAACAACAAATGACTCAAGACACAGTTTTTATTTTATTTTTACACCTTTACAAAGTTAAGTGGCGTGGCCCTGTTAGATAAGTACTGGACTGCAAGGTCATTTGAACCACAAGGTTGGTGGTTCAAACCCACCAGCCGCTCCTTGGAAACCCTATACAAGGTCGCTATGAGTCAGAACTGACTTAATGGCATTTAAACAACAATGGTATTGTTTCTTCAAGGAGCCCTGGTAGTGCAGTGAGTTAAGCACTGGTCTGTTAACTAAACTGTTAAACATACCAAGCTCGCTCAAACCCACCATCGGGTCACTCTTTGTCCCTTTATTTTGTCTTTCTTCAAAGTGCTCCTTACCACCTGACCTCTTGCTATAGGTTTATGTACTTCTTTGTTTCTGACCACAATCTCTTTTTACACACACACGGTGGTGGGTCTAGTGTTCTAGTCGGTTCTGACTTATAGCACCTTGTATGAGGTTTCTAAGGAATGGCTGACAGGTTTGAACTGCCAACTTTATGGTTAGCAGCCCAACACCTAACTCACAATGTCACTTGTTGTTGTTGTAAAGTGTTGTCGAGTCGGTTCCAACCCATAGCGGCCCTGTATAGGGTTTCCAAGAGCAGCTGGTGAGCTTGAACCACCAACTTTGCAGTTCAAACAGCTCTGCAGTCTGACGCATTAACCTACAGTGCCACACCAGGACTCCCATGGTGTCACTAGGGTTCCTTAAAGAGACGCTTAATGCTTCCTAAACCATGACTCTTCCCTCTTCCCCCAATACTGGGAACCATCACAATCTCATTTAAATGATGACTATGTGCCTAAATAGTGCCTGGCACAAAGAAGGTGCCCAGTGAATATTATTTGAAAGAATCAGTTAATACTTTTGAGCATCCCTGGATGTCAGGACAGCCTTCTGTATGACACTATCCAAGTTCTAAAAATGCTTTCTGTCCCTCACTCCTTGCTGCTCTCAGATATACTTGTCTGAGTGATATCTAGGTTGAATAGATTGTCTCAGAATCCTAATCCTGGAGCAGCTGTACTTCTGCAGGGAAGTCCAGTAGGTATCAGAGTGACAGGTGACCTTGCACAGCCAGCAGAACATTCTGCAATGTCGTGGGACTGTTAATGGACCCTCGGCTCTTTCCTGAGAAAATACATCAACACTACAACAGATGGGAGAAGTTGCTATTTGCAAACATATATATATATTTTGGATGTTTCTCATGGAGATATATGAAGGTTTGCATTCTGTCTGTTTTACTGTAATTTTTATCACTCTTTGAAGCCAAATTCTTGCCAAGGCTTTTTTGCAATCTTGCTCGCTTCTCTCACCCATTTTCTGGGCTGCTTGATTAATTCTGATCTTCCTCCTTACATTCCCATGGTCATTTTTATTCCCTAATTGAGTTTCTGTTGTTTTTCATTCTCCCCTCTCTTAAGTTTTTTTGCAAATTGTCAAGCTATTTTTCTGCCTTGGTTCAGACAGTCTTGTCCCGCAAGGCTTCTCTCTTGGCGACCATACCTGAGCATGGACCCACCCCTAACTTCCCCAGCACAGAGCCTGGACTGAGAGGCCAAGGGCGCTGAAAATGTAGTTGTTGTAAAGTGCCATTGAGTCGGTTCCGACCCATAGCGACCCTGTAAAGGGTTTCCAAGGAGCAGCTGGTGAGCTTGAACTGCCGATCTTGCAGTTTAAATGGCCTCGCAGTATGGCGCATTAACCAACAGCACCACACCAGGACTCCTAGCTGCCCACAATTTGGTAGCTGCCCACCTGTTATCTTTGTGTAGGGACCATAAGATGAAATTCAGATGTTAGTAATTCCTTGAGTAGAACAGGAATTTTGTGACCTTCTGAGTATGAGTCTACCATGGATTTCCAAAAGAACAAACAAATCAGTTTTAGAAGAAATACTGGTACAACCAGAATACTCCTTAGAACAAAATGGAGAGATTTTGGCTCACTCATGGTACAACATGCCATTGTTATTGTTAAATGCCTTTGAGATGGTTCCGACCCATAACGACCCTGTATAGGGTTTCCAAGGAGTGACTTGTGAGTTTGAACCCGACCTTGCGGTTCAAACTGACCTTGCAGTCCAGTGCATTATCCTGCAGCATCACACCAGGACTGGTCATTGTTATTGTTGTTGTTAGGTGCCATCGAGTTGGTACCGACTCATAGCCACCCTGTGTACAACAGAACGAAACACACTGTCCGATCCTGGGCCAACCTCACAACAGTTTCCACACTGGAGCTCATTCATGCTGCCTCTTTGCCAATCCATTTCGCTGGGGGTCTTCCTCTTTTTCTCTGACCCTCCACTTTACCAAACATGATACCCTTCTCCAGCGACTGGT
Source organism: Chrysochloris asiatica (assembly GCF_000296735.1). Taxonomy (NCBI): domain Eukaryota; kingdom Metazoa; phylum Chordata; class Mammalia; order Afrosoricida; family Chrysochloridae; genus Chrysochloris; species Chrysochloris asiatica. The sequence goes on from NW_006408567.1 coordinate 8,152,832, forward strand.
CCCTCCTGACAATATGTCTGAAGTATGAGAGATGAAGTTCGGCCATACTGGCTGCACTTCTTCCAAAACGGATCTGTTGGTTCTTTTGGCAGCCCATGGCACTTTCAACATTCTCCTCCAACACCATAACTCAAAAGCATCAATTTTTCTACAGTCCTCCTTATTCACTGTTCAGCTTTTGCATGCATATGAGGTTATTGAAAATACCATGGCTTGGGTCAGGTGCTCCTTAGTCCTCAAGCTGACATCTTTGCTCTTCCAACATTTTAAAAAGATCGTGTGCAACAGATTTGCCTAATGCAATACGTCATTTGGTTTCTTGACTGCTGCTTCCATGAGTGTTGGTAGTTGATCCAAGAAGAATGATGTCCTTGAATGAAAAATGAAGTATTTTCTCCATTGATAAGAATGTTGTTTTTTGGCCCAATGGTGAGGATTTTTGTTTTCTTGACATTGAGATGCAATCCATATCTAAGGCTGTGCGCTTTGATCTTCATCAGTAAGTATTTTAACTCCTTTTCACTTTCAGCAAGCAAGGTTGTATCATCTGCATATCGCAGGTTGTGAATGAGTCTTCCTCCAATCCTGATGCCACGTTTTTCTTCATAGAACCCAGCTTCTCG
>NW_006408567.1:8154586-8156104 GCF_000296735.1 Chrysochloris asiatica
TAAACGGAACCTGTGAGTGGAACAAATCGTTGTGTGCCTGTCCGCTTAGAAAAAGCTTAGAGGTTCAAGTTTATCTAGAAGTGCCTTGCAAGAAAGGCCTGAAAAATCAGCCTTTGAAAACCCTACGGAGCACAGTTTTACTCTTAAGACACATGGGGTCATCATGAGTTGTGGTTGACTGGACAGCAACTAGTTTTACAATAGAAATGCACATGTAAACATGTATATATACGGCACTGTGGGTTAAACTGCAAGGTCGGTTTGAACTGCAAGTTCAGCGGTTCAAGCTCACCAGCCACTTCTTGGAAGCCCTGTACAGACAGGGTCACTATGAGTCTGACATATATATTTGAGGAGTTGGGGTTAGCTAATTTTTTCAGTGAAAGAAGCAGAGGGCACTGATAGCTGCTTTGAGGAGCTCTGGGCATTGTGCTGTTTTGTCTTTGGTGGCTGTGTTTTGTGTTGGAGGGAGAAAAATCTATAAGAAGGGAGTTGCTGTTAAGTGCCATCGAGTGGGCTCCCACCCATAGCGACCCTGTATAGGGTTTCTGAGGAACATTTGGTGAGCTTGAAGTGCTGACTTTGCAGCTCAAACTGACATTGCAGTCCAGTGCATTAACCCAAAGTGCTTCAGATATTGAAGCTGGAAGTACATGTCTTATATATACCACACTAAACAAATAGTTCCTTAAAGTGTCCTGTTGAGCTTTGCTTCTATAGGAATGAACAGATTATTCATTAAACACTAAACAAAACACTCAGTGCCTTTGCCTGGCTTGTTGAGGACTGGAGATAGCCCAGGTTTCCAAAGCCTTTGTTTAGTCCCCATTTGGGTGCTCAGTGAATCTGAATATAAGAAGGGACATCTGAGCCAATAGAAGAATGGAATGAGGAAGTGCCTGGGGTGAAAATAAGGCTTCAGGAAAAGTTGGCTGTGGAGTCTGAGATTAGAATATTCTAGCATTTTATCTACACACTACTTGAGTGAAACCAAATGGATCAAGATAAGTGTTATCAGTTATGTCGTCTGGTTTTTACTTGGAATCACTGTTGCTCTGCAGTGGGAGCAGAGCGTTCTACGGGCATTTTCTATTCCAGGTTAAAAATTTAATTAGGGAAACTAGTCTATGACTCAGTTCTCAGTTGAACATTTACATTTAATAATACTAATATGAAAACTTGTTTTGAAAATACATCTCCAGGTTTGAAAAGTGTCATTCCCATAGGATGACATTTTATTCTATTAAAAACTAACATTTGTGAGCAATAGTTGCAATTTCAAGCCTAATTTGATGTAATGAAACTTGAATTTCTCTCTGGAGGGAATGTGCTAAATGCCTGTTGTACTCCTACCTCATTCTTTACTCAGAAGCTTTTTCCTAGATCAAGAATGAGCTTTTTTTTTTTTTTTTTTTTTTCCATCTCATGGGACCATTAAAGCATCTAAGCAAAGTACCCGAAAGTATGTGGGGGTAACAAATAACCAATAGTTCTTGTGTAGTAATCAGACTTAGGATA
>NW_006408567.1:8157454-8179018 GCF_000296735.1 Chrysochloris asiatica
ATCGACTGGACGGCACACCACCACCAACACCATATATGTTATTAAATGCCATCAAGTTGTTTCTGACTCATAGCGACCCTGTATAGAGTTTGTAGAGTTTCCAAGGAGCTGCTGGTGAATTTGAACTGCTGACTTTGGATTCTGTTTCAAATTGGATGGTTTCCAAGATTGAATCTTTACTGGAGCAGACAGCCTCATCTTTCTTCTGAGGAGCAGCTGGTGGGTTTGAACCTCTGGCCTTACAGTTAGCAGTGCAGTGTGTAGCCCACAGCACTACCAGGGCTCCATATGTGTGTGTGAGAGAGAGAGATTTCTCACAATTCGTCAAATCAGTATGGTTTAGAAAAGTGTATGAGACACCTTACAATCCCATGTTTTTTAATTTGGTAGCTAAGCGTGTCCTCAAAATTCAGTTTTTTTCTTTAAGTACTGTAGAGTCCGTTCTGACTCATAGCGACCCTGCACAGGGTTTCCAAGGCTGTACATCTTTACGGGAGCAGAATGCCTCATCTTTCTCCTGCGAACAGCTGGTAGTTTTGAACTGCTGACCTTGCGGTTGGCAGCCCAACTCGTAACCGCTACACTATCAGAGCTGCTTAATTGTATTGGTCTTTAGGAATTACAATTTCTTCTCCTTTTGTGGTTTAGAGGTACATAGTTGCATTTGTTAAGTGACCCTGTTCTGTTGTTGCTAGTTGTCTGCAATCTTCATGATTGTTATTATGTTTAAGTCAATTGTTTCCGCTGTTTGTCAATCAGTCTCACTGAGGGGTTCTCTCCTTTCCAAGGTCCCTCTCTTTTACTTTATGAAGCATGGTGTTATTTTCTATTGCAGTCTCATTTCTGAAGAATATTCTGGTTTTATTTCTTCTAAGAAATGAGATTATTAATATCCAAATATCCACGTTTTCAAATTCTACAGTGCCACCCATCCCTTGCCTATGGCTACTTTATTCTTACACTTTCCTAGCTACATATGCTGTCAGACTTCCTTAGATGTGAGAGGAGGATGTTTATTGTTTCTTGTTGCCTGTGGGACAGGAACACTTCTTGAGTTAGAACTAATTTTGTAATTTTAAAGTATTAAATGGCAAATTTGGAAGAAAATGTGTATAAGACTTCTTTGTTGTGGAAGGGAAGGTCATCCAAGGCCTAGGGGAAAGGAAAACAAGAAAGAAGAAGGAAGAGAAAAAATAGCCAAGGGCTTTTCCTTTTCCCAAATCATTCCCTCTACAGTCGGGTAGCGTAGTGGTTACGAATCGGGCTGCAAGCCACAAGGTCAGCAGTTCGAAACTACCAGCTGTTCCGCTGGAGAAAGATGAGGCGTTCTGCTACCGTAAGGATTTACAGCCTCGTAAACCCTGTACAGGGTCGCTATGAGTCAGAACTGACTCCACGGCACATAACAACAATAACACAGTCTTCCATGTTCATAAAGACCCTTTTTAGATGTATTTCTTAATCTAAAGCCATTTTTTAAGTTTACTGTGAGGTAGGTTAGAAAACTTACTGATAGGGAAGTTTTCCAACTAGTTTTAACTAGTTAAAAAGGGTTTCTGCATGGTACAAATGGTTTGTGCTTGCCTGCTAACTGAAAGATAGCTGTAGGATAAGCTGTAGGATAAGCACTGGACTGCTAACTGAAAGATAGCTGTAGGATAAGCACTGGACTGCTAATTGCAAAGTCAACAGTTCACACTCACCAGCTGCTCCTCAGAACCTTATACTGGGTTGTTATGAGTCAAACCAGTATGTTAAGTGACTAGATGGCACTTAACAACAAGTGATGCTGCAGAAGAAAGGTCTGGCAATCTCTTTCTGTAAAGATTGCTGCAGCCAAGAAATTTATGGAATTCAGTTCTACTTTAACACATGCAGTTACAGTGAATTGCAATGAACTAGATGGCAACAGGTACCTAACAGTTAAAACTAAAAACAAAACAAAAACTAAAGTATTACTTTTACTTGGTTGTTGGAAAGAATCATTTGTTACCATTCTTCAAACATTTATTGATGGCCTTCTTAAATCCTATCTGGGCTTATGTTCAAGAGTCCCTGCCTGGATGGCGTAAATCGTTAATGTGCGTAGCTGCTAACCCAAAGGTTGGAGGTTTGAGTCTATCCAGAGGTACTTCGGAAGAAAGGCCTCACAGTCTTTTTCCAAAAAACTGTCATTGAAAACCCTCCAGGGCACAATTTTACTCTAACACATAATGGGTCACTGTGAGTTGAAATTGGTTCAGAAGCATCTTATTTTTTTTTAGGCTTTGGTGCAAATTAGGAAAAGGTAATCCCTGAGTAACTAGACCAATTAGAAAAAGGACAGACAGGTTGGAAAAAGTTAACTGTGCGTGGGGGTGCAGCTCCATAGTGCCTGGTTTCACAAGCAGGCAGCATTTCAGGGAGAAAAATACACCCTTTCCTCCAAAGCACACAGGTTGGCAAATCAAGTGGGCCTGGATTTCTGCCCCTCCCTTCAAGGGGTGCTTTTGGGCCAGGCACCAGATGCATTGTGGACAGGCACAAGAACAAACTCTGGCCCCAAGGAGCCTACAATTCTCCAGCGAATCACAAACACACGACTCAGGGTATTGTGGCAAAGAAGGACGTGCTTCCCGAAAGAGTTGACAGATTCAGTGTTTTAGGGCTCTAGGGAGTCCCAAGTCAAAATCTGCAGACTCAGTCCTGGTTCCTGTCTAGCAAAGGTCACTGGGTGCAAGATGAAGAATTGGGGTGGAAAAGAAAATTCAGTTGTGTTTTGTCACTCACTGCTCAGGCGTAGATGACAGTCAAGAGTGTGGGGAAGTGCCCCCTGGCTGGAGCCTTGAGACCTGGGAACCTCTGTCTCCTGAGCCATAATTCACCCTGATGGATAGGCCCTGCTCTCAGACTTCCTGTGCATTAAGAGCAGCAGCAGCTGTTCATCTGGGGTCTGTTGGACCCCACTCCACAAATCCAGAGAAAACCCCCCACATAGTGCTCACTACTCACTGGCCCCTTCTGCCCAGTTCATTCACTGGATGAGTAAATAGTGTGACAATTTAATAAGGAGCCTGTGACAATTACATGCAAGTGGAGAGAATGAAAAACAAGAGTCTTTGATCTTGTTTTCTTTTTTTCCTGGGAAAGGAACGTGGGGGTTTTGGGTTTCTCAGTGTGTAATCTGAGAGGCTCATCCATCTCCGTGTGACAGAGGGAAATTTCAGCATTAGAAAGGATTGTCTGATTGATCACAAACAGCTGGGTGGGGTTTGCCTTATCCGTTGCCCAGGCATAAAACCAAACTCAGCCACTGCCACTGAGTTAATTTAGACTCACAGCAACCATATAGGACGGTGTAGCACTGCCCCACAGGGTTCCCTAGGCTGCCTCATCTTTCTCATCTGGCCCAGCACTTATCCCACTGCACCACCAGGGACTCTTGCCCAGACATAACCTTTTAAATAGAGTTACTCCTAGTGGTTTCTGCCTCTGAAAAGGCTTGTGATTTGGGACTTTGTTTTTTTGTGTTGAGGTAAGTTGTCCTGAGCATCCGCTTGTGGGGGTTCTATGCAGAGGAGGGGGTCTCTCTTATCAAGTGTTGCGTCTGTTAAAAACCAAACCAGTTGCTGTTGAGTCAAAGGCAAATGATGGTGGGTGAACTCAAGTGTGTTAGAGTAGAACTGTGCTTCATTCAGAGTTTTCAATGGCTAACTTTTCAAAAGCGGAGCACCAGGCCTTTCTTCCTAGTCTGTCTTAGTCTGTAAGCTCTGATGAAACCTATTGAGCATCACAGCAACACACACATGTCCTCTGACAGATGGATATGGTGGCTGAACATGATGTGCATAGGCTGAGAATCAAACCTAGATTCCCCACATGGAAAGCAAGAATTTTACCACCGAATCACCACTAAGGGGCCCATTTGTTGTTAAATGCTGTCTAATTGGTTCTGACCCATAACCACCTTGTATAGGGTTTCTGAGGAGCAGCTGGTGAGTTTGAACCACTGACCTTGTAGTTCAAACGACTTTGCAGTCTGATGCATTAACCCACAGCACCACACCATTAGATACAGGAAATTATTAGGATGGCCCACGAAGGCACCTGTACTTGATTCATGTATAGGATGTTCCTATGTGGCTTGTGAATAATTTACCTATATTTGTGTGAACCTGTTATTGTCAGATGCCATCGAGTCGGAACCGACTCATAACGACCCCATGCACAGCAGAACGAAACAATGTCCAATCCTGGGCCAACCTCACTACCGCCCCCACGCTTGACGCCATCAATGATGTCACCTGACTGATCCATCTCGTTGGGGGTCTTCCTCTTTTTCTCTGACCCTCCACCTTACCCAGCATGACATCCTTCTCCAGCAACTGTTCTCTCCGGACAATGTGTCCAAAGTATGAGAGACGAAGCCTAGCTATCTTGGCCTCCAAGGAGCACTCTGGTTGCACTTCTTCCAAAACATCTATTGTGTGAACCTAAAAAGTCATTATTCTATGTATGTCTGAACATGTTCATGCTGAAAAATTGTATTATTGCAGATAGCGTATTATCTTGTTCTGATTGCTTTCTTATCCTTTTCTTGTCTTATTTACCTTTTCAATAGCCTTGAAAATGTCTTTGGACTTTCTAAGCAAAAAGTAGGAGACAGGTAAGGGCAAGGGGACAATGACGGAGGTCTTGGCCAGGATATACTGGCCAGGCTTTGGTGTTTCTTGGGCTTGAATGGAGATCAATGCCACATTATCTGTCTAGTCCCGTTGCTCCTGTGTCCCTGTGTTTTCATTTCCTAAAGCTGTACCTTTAGTTTTTTGAGACACTGAGCTTCATCCATTTCCCCAGGATGTTCATTGTTGTTAAGAGTGACTGAGGCTGCCTTAGTTTACCAGAGCTGAACTAACAAAGTACCGCCACAACAGAAATGCATTGTCTCACATTCTACAAGTCCATACTCTGGCTCAAGTCTCTGGGGGAAGATCCTTCCTTGTCTTTCCTGGCTTCTGGTGACCCCAGGTGTTCTTTGACTTGTGGCAGTGATACTCTAAATCTTGGCCATTTTTCCTGTGTCTGTGTGTCTCTTCTCATAAAGACACCAGACATGTTGCTATGCCAATTAGGGCCCACACTAATGTTCTCATCTTAACTTCATAACATCTGCAAAGACCCGATTTCGTAATAAGGCCATATTTACAGGTACCATTCTCAGCATATAATCTAACACATCACCAGGACTCACCGTGCAGTGGGGGAGAGCAACCAGGTAGACCAGGTAAAGACAAGCTGTAGTAAAGCAGATATTCATGGACCCTGGATACCCAAACTTGGACTTCAAGCCCCCAGGTGGGCTGGCTCCATGAGAAGGCACACAGAGAGAAATACAGGGCGTGTTTCTCAGCCTTCATTTCACCCTTATGCCCTGTAGTGAATACCCATTTGGTAAACCAGTGTTATATTCTGCAGTTACTATTAGAACAAACTTTCACATCCATGGTTTTTATTCAGGCAAAATGACTGTACTGAACATGCTTCTTGTGGACTTGCTTGTCTTCTCTACTCTAAGTCCTGTCTCCGGTTTCTCAGCCCCTCACCCCATGGGGAGGCCCCAGGGTTGAAGTTTGTTGCAGGTGCTGTTAGGGGTGGTACAGAGTAGTGGACTGAGAATGGGGCAGAAGTTTCCGGAAAAGAGGAGATGATTAATGTCTGGCTGGGCCTCTCTGGAGCAATGAATTTGAGAAGTTTGGGAGAAAGGCAGTTTGGGTGGATTGTGAAAGTATGAAAGTGAAGCTTAATGCCCATGGAGTATCTGATCAATACACCTAAATAGTTTGTTAGGAGCCTCTTAAGGAATACTGTTTGTGATCTTGTTTATCTTTATGGCTTACTGTTACAAATATATATATAATGCATGTCATCATGGAAACTGTTTTACTGATTGTAAGCTGCTCTTACGCTGTGGCCTTCTTTTTCCAGTTTTCTTGATAGTTATATAGGTATAAAGGGGGAAAAAAGCTGATTCTGCACTTGGTGCTATGGAGAAATGATTTTTCAAGTGAAGTTTGGCAGTGATTTCCTGCAGGGTGAACTTTCCCTTTTCTGTTCCTAAAAGAATTCTTCTACCACTAACCACTCGACCTCCGATGGCTCTATGAGGGTCTGCCATTCCCTGCTACCCCTGTTCTGAGTCTTGGTGCCATATAGGACTCTTCCATCGTCCTAGCTCCTGTCTGGTTGTTTGTGATGTCTGTGAGCTCCCACACATGTAGTTGTCAGTTCTGACTCACAGCGACCCTATGTGGGGTTTCTGAGGCTGTACATCTTTGCAGGAGCAGAAAGCCTTATCTTTCTCCCACTGAGTGGCTGGTGGGCTTAAACTGCCAACCTTGTGGATTGCAGTCCAGTGCTGCCTATCCTGTAGTGATACACTGCGATATATATATGGTAAGGGCTTCTAGTAGCATAGTAGTTACGAGGAGTCAGGCTGCTAACCTCAGGGTCAGCAGTTCGAAACTACCAGCTGTCCTGAGGGAGAAAGATAAGGCTTTCTGCTCCTGTAAAGATTTACAACCTCGGAAACCCTATGCAGGGTTTCTATGAGTCAGAACAGACTCCATGGCACACCACCACCACTATATATATTGAATTTTTCATGTGAAAATCACATAGCATAATTGAACATGAAAACGTGAACAATTCATTGGCAATTAATACATTCACAATGTTTTGTAACCACTTAGTTCCAAAACATATTCATCATGCCAAATGAAACTGGTATTCATTAAGCAGGCACTTCCTTATTCCTTCTTCCCCGCCCCTAGGCCCTAGAAATCATTAGTCTGCTTTTTGTCTCTGTGGACTTATGACTTTGGCTATTTCATATAAGTGACATCAAACAGTATGTGCTCTTTTGCATCTGGCTTCTTTTGCTTAACATGATTTTAAGGTTCATGCACTTGGTAGCCTGTGTAATAAAACATTGTAATACCAGTCGTTTGTCAACTTGACATACTGTGGTGGCTAGCATGTTGCTGTGATTCTGGGAGCTCTACCAGCAGAATTGCCCATGGTGGACAGGTTTCACCTGAGTTTCCAGATGAAGACAAAGCAAATCGAGAAAGGACTATTTCCAAATATTTAGTCACTGAAAACCTTAGGAATAACAGTGGAACACTGTCAGATAGGACCAGAATATAGGATATTGAAAAATGACAAGGAGCACCAAAATATTGTCAGGTATAGTGCTAGAAGATGAGCCCCTCAGGTTGGGAGGCACTGAAAATACAACTGGGGAGGAGCTGCCTCCTCAAAGTAGATTGACCGTGAGGACTCGAATGGAGTGAAACTTCTGGGACCTTCATTTGCTCATGGGGCACAACTCAAAATGAAGATAAGCAACTGTAAACATCCATTAATAATCAGAACATAGAAGTATGAATCTAGGAAAATTTGAGGTTGTAAAAAATGAAATGGAATGCATAAATAGCGATATCCTATGTATTAGTGAGCTGAAATGGACTGGTATTGGCCATTTTGAATCTGAAAATCATAATGGATTGCTATGCTGGGAATGACAAATTAAAGAGGAATGGCGCTGCATTCATCATCAAAAATAACATTTCAAGATCTATCTTGAAGTACAGTGCTATCTGTGATATGATGATGTCTGTGATAGGATAATATCCATATGCCTACAAGAAAGACCGGTTAATACAACTATCATTCAAATTTATGCACCAATGACTACAGCCAATGACAATGAAATAAAAGATTTCTACCAATTTCTTTGGTCTGAAATTGATCAAACATGCAGTCAAGATGTATTGATAGTTACTGGTGATTGGATGCAAAGTTTGAAAACAAAGAAGGATCTGTAGTAGTTAGAAAATATGGCTTTGGTGATAGACACTATGCTGGATATTGAGTGATAGAATTTTGCAAGACCAATGACTTCTTCATTGCAAATATCTTTTTTAAATGACATAAAAAATCACTATACTCATGGACCTCACCAAATAGAATACACAGAAATCAAACTGATTGCATCTGTGGAGAGAGATGGTGGAAAAGCTCCATATCATCAGCCAAAACAAGGCCAGGGGCAGACTGTAGAACACACCATCAATTGCTCATAAGCAAGTTAAGAATGAAGTTGAAGACAATTAAAACAAGTCCATGAGAGTCACAGTATAGCCTTGAACATATCCCATCTGAATTTAGAAATCATATCAAGAACATATTTGATTAATTACATATGATTAATTGTGGGATGATACCAAGGACTCATACAGGAAAAAAACAAAAGTTTGTTAAGAAGACATGAAAGAAGGAAAAGACCAAATTGGATATCAGAAGAGACTGTGAAACTTGCTATCCAGTGTAGAGATGCTAAAACAAATGGAAAAAGTGAGGAGGTAAAAGCTGAACAGAAAATTTCAAAGGTCAACTCGAGAAGCTAAAGTAAAAATTTATGATGAAATGTGCAGAGACATGGAAGTAGAAAACCAAAAGGGAAGAACATGCTTAGATTTCTCAAGCTGAAAGAACTGACAAAAAAAATTTAAGACTTGACTTGCTATATAGATGGATTCTATGGGCAAAATATTGAAAGATGAAGAAAGTATCAAAAGAAAATGAAAGAAATACAGCATTACTGTACCTAAAAGAAATGGCTGATGTTCAACCATTTCAAAAGTTAGCATATGGTCAAGAGCCAATTATAATGAAGAAAGAAGTCCAAGGTACACTAGAGGCATTGGCAAAGAACAGGTTCCAGGAATTGATGAAATAAAAATTGAAATCTTTCAGCAAACTGATGTGGCACTGGAGGCACTCACTCATCTATGCCGAGAAATTTGGAAGACAACTGCCTGGCCAACTGATGAAAGAGATCCATATTTGTGCCCATTCCAAAGAGAGGTGACCCAATGGAATGTGGAAATCACTGGACAATATTGCATCTAAGTACATTTTGCTAAAGATAATTTAAAAATGACCACAACAGTACACTGACAGGTAACTTCCAGAGGTTCAAGCCAGATTCAGACAAGAATGTGGAACGAGGGATATCATTGATGATGTCGGATGGATCTTTCCTGAAAGCAGAGAATACCAGAAAGATGTTTACCTGTGCTTTATTGACTACGCAAAGGCTTTCAATTGTGTGGATCATGACAAGCTATGGACAACATTGTGGAGAAAGAGTATTCCGGATCACTTCATTGTGCTCATGAGGGACCTGCACATAGATCAAGAGGCAGTTGAAGACAACAAGGAGACACCGAACGGTTTAAAATTAGGAATGGTGTGTGCCAGGACTGTATTATTTCACCATACTTATTCAATCTGTATGCTGAGCAAATAATCTGAGATGTTGGATTACATGAAGAAGAAGGTGGCATAAATAACCTGCGATATGCAGATGATAACAACCCTGTTTGCTGAAAGCGAAGAGGATTTAAAATATTTAATGATGAAGATCAAAGACCACAGCCCTCAGTAAGGGTTGCACCTCAATGTAAAGAAAACAAAAATTCTCTACTGGTTCAATAAATAACATCAAGACAAACGGAAAAAAGATTGAAATAATCAAACACTTCATTTTGCTTGTTCTCATCAGTGCTCATGGAAGCAGCAGACAAGAAATCAAAGGATGTATTACATTAGATCTGCTGCACAAGACCTTTTAAAAAAGTGTTCAAGAGCAAAGATGTCAGTTTGAGGCCTAAGGTGCACCTGACCCAATATTGAGGTATTTTTAATAGCCTCATATGCATGCGAAAGTTGAACAGTGGATAAGGAAGACCCTAGAAGAACTGATGCATTTGAGTTATGGCACAGGAGGAAAATACTAAAAGTACCATGGACTGCCAAAAGAACAAACAAATCTGTGTTGAAAGAAGTACAGCCAGAATGCTCCTTAGAAGCCAGGGTTGCGAGACTTCATCTCCCATGCTTCAGATACATTATCAGGAAGGACCAGTCTCTGGAGAAGGACATCATGCTTGGTAAAGTGGTGGATCAGTAAAAAAAAAGGAAGATCCCCCCAACAAGATGGATTGGTACAGTGGCAGCAGCAGTAGGCTCAAGCGTAGCAACAATTGTGATGTTGGTGCAGGACCGGGCAGTGTTTCATTTTGTTGTGTATAAGGTTGTTATGAGTCAGTACTGACCGGACATCACTAAATAGCAACAACAACATGGTTCACCACATATTATTTGTCCATTCATTAGTTGATAGACACTTGGGTTGTTTCCACCTTTTGGATATTTCCTGTGAACATAGGTGCTCATATGTTTGGTTGAGTTCTTATTTCAGTTCTTTGAAGTATGCATATGCATTTATGACTTTATCGCCCATTTACCAGTCCCTTTGCCACATTCTAACTCTGTTGTTAGCTACTGTTGAGGCAACCTCTACTATTGGTGACTCCATGCACAATGAAACAAGACATTGCCTGATTCGCCACTATCCCCAAGATGGGCTTTGGCTAGAGCCCTTATGCTACATAGGGTTTTCATTGGCTGCTTTTTTGAAAGTAGATTGCCAGACCTTTCTTAGTCTGGAAGTTCCACTGAAACCTGTTCAGCATCATAGCAATTTGTTACCTTCCACTGACAGACAGGCAGTGGCTTCTCATTAGGTTGGTACACTGCCCAGTTATCAAACCCACGTCTCCCAACTGGAAGGCAAGAATTCTACCACTGACTGTCACTGCTCCCATCTTTCTAGTTTGTTGTTATTGTTGTGAAGTGCTGGCGAGTTGGTTCCGACATAGTGACCCTGAATAGGGTTTCCAAGGAGTGGCTGGTGAGTTTGAAATGCCAAAATTGCGGTCCACACTGACCTTGTGGTCCAGTGCTGACCCTACAGCCCCCACCAGAACTCCCATTCTAGTTACTCTTCATTAGTTCCAGTTTACTCTTCATTATTCCTCTTCATCTCCAGTTTCTCACTCCATAATTTATCATAAATATCTATAAACAAATTCTAATTGTCCCACAGCCCTGCTCAAGAAATCTTTATTGCTTTCCTATTACCCAAAGAGTAAATTCTAACTTCTGTCCTCTGTCCTATGCTGTGCTCTTCCACGTGCTCTTTCCCACAACTCTTAGTCTTCTCTGACCCAACCAAGATGAATCCTCTGTCCTCTGAATGTCTTCTGTGTTCCTTGGTCAATGCTGGTGCCTCTTATAGGCTCTGTCTTGTGACCCTGCCTCCTATGATGCCTGTCCTGATCCAATTTGTTGTTGTTAAGTGCTGTTGGGTAGGTTCCAACCCTGTATAGTGTATCTGAGGAGTGGATGGTGGGTTTGACCCACCAACCTTGTAGTTAGCAGTCCAGTACTTATCCTATAGTGCCACACCAGGACTCTTTCCTGATCCACTAACCTGATGCAATTTTTCTCTTCTCTGCTCTGTCTGACTGTTATGAATTGAATTGTTAACTCTCCACCCCCACCCCGAACATATATGAAGTCCTGGCCCCTCTCTGTCCCTGTGGATGTGGACCTGTTTGGAAACTGAGATTTCTTTTGTTATGTTAATATGACCCTACTAAAATGGGTCCTAAATGTCATCACTTTCAAGTTATAAAAAGAGCTGAGTAGACACAGAGATACACACGGGGGGAAGAGGAAGACAGATGATAGAGACATGTAGATGCCAAGGATTTCTGGCATTGACTAGGAGTTGAAGTAGTAAGAGAGCCATGTCCTGAATTTGAACTTCAAGTCTCCTAAACTGAAAGGAAATACATTTCTGTTTTTAAAGCCACCCCATTGTGGTATTTCTATTATGACAACACGCACACTCACCAAAACGACAAAGCCCATTGCTGTGGAATTGAGTCTCATGCATGGTGACTTCCAGATGATTTTGTTGGCTGTAATCTTTATGGAAGCAGATTGTCTGGACTTTTTTCAATGGAATCACTGTGTGGGTTTGAGTTAGCTTCAGGGTAGTAGTTAAATGTGAGCTGTTTGTGCCACCCAGTGACCTTTCTGTTCTGACAGCACTAGGTAACTAAGAGACTCTCACACTCCATGAGCCACCAGAGGCATTGGGGAGCATGTGTTAGCTCTCTCACCAATTTGTAAGATCATGTAGGGTTGGACCAGATTTCCGTGATTTGAAATAAAAGATGCTACAATACTGTCAGGAGCTCTGGTAGCGTAGTGGTTATGAATTGGGCTGCTAATCTCACAGTCAGCAGTTTGAAACTACCAGCTGTTCTGCAGGAGACAGATGAGGCTTTCTGCTCCCGTAAAGGTTTACAGCCTTGGACACCCTGTACAGGGTCGCTATGAGTTGGAACCAACTCCACAGCACATAGCAACAATACTGTCACAGTTTTATAGTACTGCTATAACAGAATGCAGTCCTGATGTGGTATTTTAGGATAAGCTCTGGTGCGCAAGGTCGGTTTGAACTGCAATCGTCAGTGGTTCAAGTCCACCAACCGCTCCTCGGAAATCTTCTATAGGGTCGCTATGAGTCGGAACCGACTTGACGACACTAAACAACAACATAACAGAAATACCAGAAGTAGATGGCTTTAACAAGCAAATTTTTCTTCCCATAGTTTAGGAGGCTACTCACTGCTCACTGCCATTGAATTGATTCTTACTCACACTACCCTGTATAAGGCCTCTGAAGCTGTAAATCTTTACAGGAGCAGAAAGCCTTATCTGATTCCCTCGGAGTGGCTGGTGGGTTTGAAATGTCAACCTTGTGGTTAGCAATCCAGTGCTAATCCTACAGCACCACACCATGACTACCTGTGGAGGATGGTGAAAGTCAGAATTCAGAGGGCCAGATCTAGCGGAAGGCTTTCTCTCTCTGTTGGCTCTGGAAGAAGGTCCTTGTCTTTTCAGCTTCTGCTTCTTGGTTCCTTGGAGATCTCCATGTGTCTTGGCATCTGTCTTACCTCATGTCTCCTTTGCTTCCAGGTTTAATTGCTTTCATATCTCAAAAGAGATTGACTTAAGATTCACTATGTATTAAGTCTATCTAATTAGCAGAGTCCTGGTGTGGCACTGTGTGTTGATGCGCTGGACCTCAAGGTAAGTTTGAACCCCAAGGTCAGCAGTTTAAACCCACCAGCCACTCCTCAGAAACCCTATACAGGATCACAATGAGTCAGAACCCTCTTGGGGGCACTTAACAACAACTGCAGTTAGCATTAACAAAGACAAACTGTTCCCAAATGGGATTGTAACCATGGGCATGTGTGTTCTTGATGTGTGCTGTCATGTTGGTTCTGGATCATAGTGATCCCATGTAGAGTTTCTGAGAGTGGTTGGTGGGTTTGAACTGCTGACCTGGTGGTTAGCTGTCCAGTGCTGATCCTTCAGCACCACACAGCAGGCATAGAGGTTAGGATTTGCAGTATATATATATATATACATTAGGAGCTCTGGTAGCATAGTGGTTACGAATCGGGCTGCGAACCGTAAGGTCAGCAGTTCGAAACTACCAGCGGGTTCCGTGGGAGAAAGATGAGACGTTCTCCCGTAAAGATTAACAGCCTCGGAAACCCTGTGCAGGGTCGCTATGAGTCAGAACCGACTCCACGGCACATAACAACAACAACAACATATATATATTAATGCTTTATTGTGAATTATGTGATAGCTTACATAAGAGAGCATTAGCTTCATATTGATCTCATCGTATATCGTTTCCTTGCCATGGTTACAAGACCCTCCATGCATCTTCCACCAACTACAAGGTATACCTCACAAGCCTGTCCCCTGGTCATCAGCACACAGCCCCTTTCCCTCTCGGGTCCAAAGTCCCCAGCTACTCCTTCTCTCCACATCATTGTCTCTGCCTCTAATCTCTGGCATCACTGCTTCTCTGGGTAGGGTTCCGATCTCTGCTCTTCTCCCTTGATGGTCCCAGGGACCTCCACTCCTAGACTGCAAAGTTAATCCTTCCCCTCTCTTTGTTACAAAACATCAACCTTTACATTTCCAGCCCTTACAATCAGTCTTGATAACAATTATTCACCATTGTATTGCAAGAGACCTATCTGCATCTCCTTTCCTTGGCCCGCCTAGACAGACTGGATACTACTCAGTGGAGATTCTACCTTGTTCCATGCCCTCTGGATCTAGGTTCCCTCTTGAAAGCTTGTAAGCCAGTCACTTCTTGCCTCTGTAGCTCCTCCCCCCATTTTACAGCATATATTTTGGGGGGACACAATATAATCTATAACATATTGTCTATCATGATGCTTTACAAATAGTGGGTACTTAGTAGAGCTTAGTATCAACACTCATGGAAGCAGCAGTCAAGAAATCAAACAATGTATTGCATTAGGCAAATCTGCTGCACAAGACCTTTTTAAAGTGTTGAAGAGCAAAGATGTCAGCTTGAGGACTAAAGTGTCCCTGACCCAAGCCATGGTATTTTCAATAACCTCATATGCATGCAAAAGCTGGACAGTGAATAAGGAAGACTGTGGAAGAATTGATGCTTTTGAGTTATGGTGTTGGAGGAGAACATTGAAAGTGCTGTGGGCTTCCAAAAGAACTGACAGATCTGTGTTGGAAGAAGTGCAGCCAGAGTGCTCCTTGGAGACCAAGATGGCCGAACTTCACCTGTCATACTTTGGACATATTATCAGGAGGACCAGTTGCTGGAGAAGGATATCATGTTTGGTAAGGTGGAGGGTCAGAGAAAAAGAGGAAGACCCCCAACGAGATGGATTGGCAAAAGTGGCAGCATCAATGGACTCAAGTGTGGCAATGATAATGAGGTTGGCCTAGGATCGGGCAGTGTTTGGTTCTGCTGTGCATACGGTCGCTCTGAGTCAATACGAAGTCGATGGCACCTAACAGTAGAACTTAGTAGGATGAAGAGGGTTCGGTGGAAGCTCTGACTGCAGTTCTAAGGTTTTCTCATGGTCCAAAGGCCTTGTTTTTCCCAGGAAGCTTTAGAAGTGTTGTCTTTGAGTCGAACTCTGTCAGCAACACCCCTCTACTGAGTCCTGTGTGCACAGCGACACCAAGTTAATCAGTACTCTGGAACTAACCTTTATCCAGAGCCAGGGTGTGGTGATTTGTTTTTGTGACTTGTTGCACACGTAGTTGTTGGAAAGAATTTCCCACAGGGGTCTCAGGGTAGTTCATGTGCCAGCAAATCCTTGACTATAAAGTTGATCTTTCTGGTGGAGCCTGGGTTTCTTAGCTAAGGAGACTTGGGTGGGATAAATGAAGTTTGACAGGTCTAGAGGTGAGGAAGAAGGGAACAGCCTTCTCTCTGTGTGACATACCCTTCTACCAGTTGCTGTTGAGTCCATTCTGTCTCATGGTGACCCTGTGTGTCAGACTAGAACTCTGCTCTGCTCCTTGGGGAATTCTGTGGCTGATCCTTTGAAAGCAGATTGTCAGCCCTTTTCTCCGAGGTGATTCTGGGTGGATTTGAACCGGCAACCTTTCAGTTAGCAGCTGAGCACTTCTGTTGCTATTGTTAAGTGATGCCCAATTGTTTCCAACTCATAGTGACCCTGTATAGTGTTTCCGAGAAGCAGCTGGTGGGTTTGAACTACTGATTTTGTGGTTAGCAGTTCAGTGGCTATCCAATAGCACCACAGTGGGGCTCTGAGCACTGTTGTTCTTAGGTGCCTTTGAGTTGGTACTGACTCATTGTGACCCTATGCATAACAGAACGAAACACTGCCTAATCCTGGGCTAACCTCACAATTGTTACCACGCTTGAGCCCATTGATGCTGCCACTTTGCCAATCCATCTCGCTGGGGGTCTTTCTCTTTTTCTCTGACCCTCCACCTTACCAAACATGATATCCTGCTCCAGCGACTGGTCCCTCCTGACAATATGTCTGAAGTATGAGAGGCGAAGTTTGGCCATCCTGGCCTCCAAGGAACACTCTGGCTGCACTTCTTCCAACATAGATCTGTTGGTTCTTTTGACAGCCCATGGCACTTTCAATATTCACCTCCAACACCATAACTCAAAAGTATCTGAGCACTTCTAGTTGCTGTGAAAACAACTCCTGAGTTTGTATACCTGGTCATTGGTGCATTACCAGGAATTCTCCAATGGGGGGCCTTAGTTCGGGGCTGCAGGCAGTGGTCAGCTGGTCCAGTTGGCAGCGTACGGTATGCTTTCTCAGATCGAGCTTTAAGATCTCAAAGTTAACGACCTCATATTAGTCACATCTGTATTTAGCTAATATTTAAAGTTGTCACTCAACCATTTTCTGTGCATGCACTGCCACACTTCTAGTATTTCTTTGTCTGCTAGCCAAGTGCTGATAACCAAATGTGGGTGAACTATGTCCCCTATACTAGGACAGTTGGTACAGGCCATCTCATTAGACAGTGGACTGATGTAGAGATTTGAGAATTTTACTCTTAAAGTGCTCAGTTTGGGTAGTTGATTTTCTTGATTATAATGAGTTACCTGATTTAGCTGTTTGTAGTGAAGCCCTAGTGTGGTGCCATAGGATAGGTTGAACCACAAGGTCAGGGGTTCAAAATCGCCAGCCACTCATCAGAAATCCTATACAGGGTCACTATGAGTTAGAACCAACTCGACAGCACTTGACAACAACAACATTGTTGTTACAATGAGCAAATAAGAGTCCTGTGTGGGATAATCTCTGGACTGCTAACTGCAAGGTTGACGGTTCAAACATACCAGCTGCTACTTGGAAACGCCATACAGAGTTGTTGTGAGTTGGAACCTGCTTGATGGCACTTAACAACCATAAGCAAATAAGTCACCAGCTTGAACCCCGGTCCAGATCACATTGCCTCTTTGGATCTCAAAAAGCAACTCAGTTTTTAGCTGAGAGTCAAATTCAGGCTGCACTCTGTCCCTGTGTGACCTTTGGGTGGGTTTCTTAATGTATGTAAACCTGAGAACCCTTATGCAAATAAGGAAAAACAGTACCGTTTTCCATATAGGGTGTGAGTTGCGTGAAATGCTCCCCAGGGTCTTGCATGTCAGGTGGTGCTCCTAAATAGGATTACTCCAAATTTAAAATTAATATGACTCGATGACTGTGGGCCACATATGTGCCTTTTTATTTGTCTTCACACTATGCCATTAACAACAAAATGGCAATTGTCCAGATAGCTAATCAATTATATCCTTACAGGCAGCTAAAGGAGATGATTTAGACTCCTAACTGGGTTCCTCCAGCCTGTCTGGTTACTTACAAAGCTTAGGTTATGCAGACAATTGCCTGTCTTCCTGTCTGCCTATTTATCTGTCAAGGCATTCACCATCAATGCAGCCACACATCAACCCAACCACCCACATATGTATGTATGTAGATATGTGTGTCTCTGTCTACCTTTCTATCTAGACCATGGAGATACAGCTCTCGTGTTGCCTCATTACAAGACCTCACACTATTAATTTGTTATTAGTCTTTCTTTATGCAGTGATATACATGTGTTCAATATAATGAGATCAACACTACTAATACACTTTAGAAAATATGCAATGATCAAAGCATCTATTTTTTTTTTCTTTCTTTCTCCTTTTTGTGGGGTAAAAGTAGTATTTATAACCAGTAAATCTTGTTTCAAGAGAAGCATCCCATCAAAGATGCCACTAAAAGCTTGCCAGGTTGATTTTGGCATAACAGAGCTCTACTAATTTTAATGAAAGTAATGGATAACTGGAACGTGGCCCAAATTCACAGTCTGGACCGCAATAGACTAGGAAGTCATGAAGTGAGAATAAAAATTGCAACCACACTATCCCTCCACCAAAACTACAAAAAGGTTTTTCAGAATTTAAAATGTGTTTTCCTAGTTAGTGATCACATTCTTTTTAATGAGAAACATCTTTTGAAGTCTATGATTGTTCTCCTGAAATGGTTATTTTATTGGGCGTGACTATATAAATACTCATGTTGTTCTATGTGTATATTTTATATGGTTTTATTAAGTGCTTTTTTTACCATTGAAATAGCAGAAAATGTTTGCTAGGTTTTGACAATACTGCTGAATTCAAAATACATAAATTCTTGATCAAACAGATTCATTTGTTCTTATAAAAAATAAAATAAAATAAACTGTCTTTGCAGCTAGGCAGTTGACTAAATGGTGAATAAAAAGTTTTCATTTAAGAATAATGCTGAACATTTGTGGCCTATAGAAATGGAAGATTTTTAACTTCTGTCTTGGAATGGTGACACTTTGCCTGTATAACCTTCGGCAAAATCATAAAATGTCTATTAAATAAAATTCATCCCCTCCAATAAATGAAAACGAGATGAAAACCTCCGATCCTTCCTTAAATGGTCACATTTTGAGAGGGATTCTGCTAAGAAAATTGCACTTTTAAAAGATGAGATGCAGAAGAATTTAGAAAAAAAAAAAAATAAAAGGAATGCTTCAAGTTAGCCATTTAAAACAGACTCAAGGATGGATAATCTTGGTTAAAATCTTTCTTGTGTTTTTTTAAACTGATTTAGATGATGCTACTCTTAAGTCAGTGTTTTCAATAGCAGAGAGAGAGAGAAAAAAAGGGGGTAATACAGAAATGGCTACAATCGCACATTGACAGAGAACTTCCAGAGGTTCAAGCTGGATTCAGAAGAGGCCATGGAACAAGAGATATCATTGCTGATATCCAATGGATCTTGGCTGAAAGCAGAGAATATCAGAAAGATGTTTACCTATGCTTTATTGACTACGCAAAGGCTTTCGATTGTGTAGATCATGACAAGCTATGGACAACATTGGGAAGTGTGAATATTCCAGAACACTTAATTGTGCTCATGAGGAATCTGTACATGGACCAAGAGGCAGTTGTTCAAACTGAACATGGGAACACTGAATGGTTTAAAATTAAGAATATGTGTGCCAGGGTTGTATTCTTTCACCTTACTTATTCAGCTTGTATGCTGAGCAAATAATTCGAGAAGCTGGGTTCTATGAAGAAAAAAGTGGCATCAGGATTGGAGGAAGACTTATTCACACCTGCGATATGCAGATGGTACAACCTTACTTGCTGAAAGTGAAGAGGACTTAAAAGATTTACTGATGAAGATCAAAGAGCATAGCCTTTGATATGGATTATATCTCAATGTAAAGAAAACAAAAATTGTCACCATTGGACCAATAAACAATATTCTTATCAATGGAGAAAATATTGAAGTTGTCAAGGACTTCATTCTTCTTGGATTAAATATCAACACTCACAGAAGCAGCAGTCAAGAAATCAAACAATGTTTTATTTCATTAGGCAAATCTGCTGCACAAGACCTTTTTAAAGTGTTGCAGAGCAAAGATGTCAGCTAGAGGACTAAAGTGTGCCTGACCCAAACCATGCTATTTTCAATAACCTCATATGCATGCAAAAGCTGGACAGTAAATAAGGAAGACCGTAGAAGAGTTGACGCCTTTGAGTTATGGTGTTGGAGGAAAATATTAAAAAGTGCAATGGGCTGCCTAAAGAACCAATAGATCTGTTTTGGAAAAAGTGCAGCCAGAGTGCTCCTTGGAGGCCAGGATGGCCAAATTTCATCTCTCATACTTCGGACGTATTGTCAGGAGGGACCAGTCACTGGAGAAATATATCATATTTGGTAGGGTGGAGGATCAGAGAAAAAGAGGAAGACCTCCAATTAGATGAATTGGCCAGGTGGCAGCATCGATGGACTCAAGCGGGCAACAATTGTGAGGTTGGCCCAGGATTGGATAGTGTTTCGTTCTGCTGTGCATAAGGTCGCTGTGAGTCGGTATTAACTCGATGACACCTAACAACAACAAGCCCTGCTATACAGGGTCACTGAGTCGGAAGTGACTTGATGGCACACAACCACCAACCCACCCAACCACCATGATGCCATTTAAGAAAGCAAAACCGAAGCAACTAAAAAGAGCTTATCTGGGAGGGGATGTGGGCCGAGGCAAGTTCTTGAAATTAAAGACAATATTAATTTTTAAGTATGGTGTGTGGAGTCCTGGTGGGGCACTGTAGGGTACTCACTGGGCTGCTAACCTCAAGGTTGATGGTTCAAATCCATCATCCACTCTTTGGAAACCCTATACAACAAGGTTGTTATAAGTTGGAACTGACTTGATAGCACTTAACAATAATAGCAACAAATATTATATATAATATCTTTCTGGTATTAAAGTGTTCTTGGGAACGGATGTCTAGAATGGGTGTTTGTGAAGGGACATACTCTTTGTGAAGGGACAGGTGGTACGTATGTTCATCTTTGCAGGTCATGTAGTCTCCATCACAGCTACTCAGTTCCTGTAAAATGCTAACGTCAACCATATGTCATTAACATTTTACACTTAGCTACCGTCTAAAAAAGGGTGGCAATTCAAACCCATCCTGTGATGCCACGGAAGAATGGCCTGGCAATCGGCTTCTGTAAAGATTTCAATTAAGAAAACTCTGTGGAGGAATTCTACTAGGGAACACAGGGAGTCACCATGAGTTGGGGTGAACTCCATGGCAGTGGGTTTGGGGTTTTTGTTTTTTGACCCATGGGTATAGTTCACAAACCACTTATAAAGATAATTTCCCATTCGATAATTGTAGTTACTGCAAGAGGTTTAAAGGCCTTTTCTGTGTGGAACATGGTGCTGTTTCTTCTTAGGATCACCTGGTTGCTGGTGGCTCTGTGCTGTGAAGTCGGTTCCAACTCATAGTGACCCCATACAGGGTTTCCGACGCTGTAAATCTTTACGGGAACAGAATGCCTCATCTTTCTCCTGCGGAACAGCTGGTAGTTTCAAACTGCTGACCTTGTGGTTCACACAGCCCGATTCGTAAGCACTATGCTACCAGAGCTCTTTTCCTGTAAACTAAGCAGTTAATCACAGCTCTTCATTCATTGTTCTAATTACGACTGGTTGCTACAAAAGACTGGCTAATTTAAATGTTCAAATATTGAAATCTTGGCCAATTTTTGAGGTGAATTTGTCTCAAGAAATCTTTTGTAGTCTACCCTTGCGAGGAGTTTATGTTTTTATATAGTTTTTATTAAACTTTAAATGGTTGAACAAATGGTAAAAATAGAAAGCATATTTATCTTATGTTTTCTAAACCTTATGCATTACTAAAAACCGAAAGCAAGAAAATCCATGAGACAAATACAAATAAAACAATAGCAGTTTCCTTATCCCAGATATGCTAGTGCTGTAGAGTCAGTTCCTACTTGTAGTGACTCTGTGAGACAGAACGGAACTGCCCGGTAGGGTTCCTGAGACGTAAATGTTTCCGGAACTGGCCTGAAGTTTTCTCCTGCAGAGTAGCTGGTTCTTTCAAATGATGACTCACTTAATCCACTCTGCTACCAAGGCTCCTTCTTGTTGTAGCAGTTGTTGACTCCACCTCATTGTGACACTGTATAGGGTTTCCGAGGAGTGACTGGTGGGTTTGAATTGCCAGCCTTGCAGTTAGCCGTCCTGGGCTTATCCTACAGTGCCACACCAGGACTTCCTGTTTTCAGAAATAAACAAGAAGTAAATGTCCAAAGTGAAGATGCAAAAGAGATGCGTATTTGTTGAATGTAAAACTAATGATATGCTCTGTAAATTTTCACTCCATTTGCAGTAATAAAAAAA
>NW_006408567.1:8179118-8210457 GCF_000296735.1 Chrysochloris asiatica
CGGAAGTGACTTGATGGCACACAACCACCAACCCACCCAACCACCATGATGCCATTTAAGAAAGCAAAACCGAAGCAACTAAAAAGAGCTTATCTGGGAGGGGATGTGGGCCGAGGCAAGTTCTTGAAATTAAAGACAATATTAATTTTTAAGTATGGTGTGTGGAGTCCTGGTGGGGCACTGTAGGGTACTCACTGGGCTGCTAACCTCAAGGTTGATGGTTCAAATCCATCATCCACTCTTTGGAAACCCTATACAACAAGGTTGTTATAAGTTGGAACTGACTTGATAGCACTTAACAATAATAGCAACAAATATTATATATAATATCTTTCTGGTATTAAAGTGTTCTTGGGAACGGATGTCTAGAATGGGTGTTTGTGAAGGGACATACTCTTTGTGAAGGGACAGGTGGTACGTATGTTCATCTTTGCAGGTCATGTAGTCTCCATCACAGCTACTCAGTTCCTGTAAAATGCTAACGTCAACCATATGTCATTAACATTTTACACTTAGCTACCGTCTAAAAAAGGGTGGCAATTCAAACCCATCCTGTGATGCCACGGAAGAATGGCCTGGCAATCGGCTTCTGTAAAGATTTCAATTAAGAAAACTCTGTGGAGGAATTCTACTAGGGAACACAGGGAGTCACCATGAGTTGGGGTGAACTCCATGGCAGTGGGTTTGGGGTTTTTGTTTTTTGACCCATGGGTATAGTTCACAAACCACTTATAAAGATAATTTCCCATTCGATAATTGTAGTTACTGCAAGAGGTTTAAAGGCCTTTTCTGTGTGGAACATGGTGCTGTTTCTTCTTAGGATCACCTGGTTGCTGGTGGCTCTGTGCTGTGAAGTCGGTTCCAACTCATAGTGACCCCATACAGGGTTTCCGACGCTGTAAATCTTTACGGGAACAGAATGCCTCATCTTTCTCCTGCGGAACAGCTGGTAGTTTCAAACTGCTGACCTTGTGGTTCACACAGCCCGATTCGTAAGCACTATGCTACCAGAGCTCTTTTCCTGTAAACTAAGCAGTTAATCACAGCTCTTCATTCATTGTTCTAATTACGACTGGTTGCTACAAAAGACTGGCTAATTTAAATGTTCAAATATTGAAATCTTGGCCAATTTTTGAGGTGAATTTGTCTCAAGAAATCTTTTGTAGTCTACCCTTGCGAGGAGTTTATGTTTTTATATAGTTTTTATTAAACTTTAAATGGTTGAACAAATGGTAAAAATAGAAAGCATATTTATCTTATGTTTTCTAAACCTTATGCATTACTAAAAACCGAAAGCAAGAAAATCCATGAGACAAATACAAATAAAACAATAGCAGTTTCCTTATCCCAGATATGCTAGTGCTGTAGAGTCAGTTCCTACTTGTAGTGACTCTGTGAGACAGAACGGAACTGCCCGGTAGGGTTCCTGAGACGTAAATGTTTCCGGAACTGGCCTGAAGTTTTCTCCTGCAGAGTAGCTGGTTCTTTCAAATGATGACTCACTTAATCCACTCTGCTACCAAGGCTCCTTCTTGTTGTAGCAGTTGTTGACTCCACCTCATTGTGACACTGTATAGGGTTTCCGAGGAGTGACTGGTGGGTTTGAATTGCCAGCCTTGCAGTTAGCCGTCCTGGGCTTATCCTACAGTGCCACACCAGGACTTCCTGTTTTCAGAAATAAACAAGAAGTAAATGTCCAAAGTGAAGATGCAAAAGAGATGCGTATTTGTTGAATGTAAAACTAATGATATGCTCTGTAAATTTTCACTCCATTTGCAGTAATAAAAAAAGATGTGCATATTTGTAAAAAAAAAAAGTCAATAACTTAAAACAATAAATATAGCCGATATTCATTGTTTGTGGATTCTTGTTGTTGTTAGTTGCCGTCTAGTTGATTTCACTGTTGGTGATCCCATTTGTGCAAAGTAGAACTGTGCTCCATAGGATTTTCAACTCTGTGATCTTTATTTATTTATTTTTTAAGTTTTTATTGTGGATTGAGTAATAGTTTACATGCTTTACATTTACTCTGTCATATTTCATTTCATTGCAATGATTACAATCCCCTCCATGCATCATCATTCAACAGCATTTGCTTCCATTTCCTCTGTTGATTTTTGGATATACGCAGAAGCACTTAGGAATATATAACCATTCAAACAACCAAAGGGCATACCCTGCAAGCCTGCCCCCGCAGCTGCCAGCACACAGCTCCTCTCCCTCCTAGAGTGCAGAGTCTCCAACCTCTCCATCTGTCCAAGTCATCATCTCTGCCTCCATCTTGGCGTCGCTGCTTCTCTGGGTAGGGTCCCGCACTCCACTCTTCTCTCTTGATGGTCCCAGGGTCCTCCACTCCTGGTCTGCAAGATCAGCCACTCCCCTCCATTTGTTACAAAATGTCTACCTTTACATTTGCAACACTTAACAATCAGTCCTGATAGCAATTATTCACTTTTGAACCACAAGAGTCTTATCCCCATCTCCTTTCACCAGCCCTGGCCAAAGAGGTTAGAAACCACTCAGTGGAGATTCTACCTTCCCCCTCACCCTTGAAACTAAGCTTCCTCTTGAAAGCTTGTAAGCCAGTCATTTTGTGTCTTTGTTGGCCACCTTTTGGGTAGCCAATGTCCAAGTTGCTTATCCCTGTCGACCCTATGTATCAAGGGGGTGGGAATGATCCTTGCTGTAAAGATTCGTTCCCTCTTTTAAGCTACTACATCCATAAGTATAAGCCAAGTTCATCAAATTGTAGTGGATTACACTTTTTTTCCTCTTCTTTCTTCCTCTAATCGAGTTCTTTATCATCCAGCCATTGAAGCTTCAAGTCTATGATCTTTTGGAAGCAGATTGTCCGCCTTTCTTCTGAGTTGCTTCTGGGTGGGTTTGAACCGCCAAACTTTTGGTTAGTAAGTTGAGTGCTTAACTGTTTGCTGTCACTTGCTAAAATTTCCTTGTAATCCCAAAATCAATAGTTGGCATCTTCTTGATCACCTGAAGATATGTTTGGAGCCGTTGGAGTCACCCATTGTGCATGTTTCTGTCTGGGGTTGAACAAGGTGAAGCTCTAGTTTCTTGCTTCAGTTCTCACACTGAAACAGTTCTCATTTCTTCATTCTCTCATTCAAGCAAGCATCCTTTTCACTGGCCATCTAGTACCACGTTTTCCACATTTCTGTCATTTTTATTGGTGATTTTTCAGTTTAACCTGGCCCCCAGGTGTAGTGCTCAAGTGCTGTCTGGTGTTCCTAATCACAACAAGGACGCCATGTGTCTTGTGGAGAAAATATGGATGTTAGATAAATGTTGTTTGGTTACAGTACCATTCACCTTGTGATTAGTGTGAATAAATTGCAATATTTAAATAAGGCGTCTTTAAACAGAAACATGCATAAAACACGTTTGAGATTGGTTGACATAAATGTTGTGACCAGATACCAACCCTACATTTCACCTAAGTGCAGTGGATCCATATTGGTTAATTCAGTGTTGGCGGTAACTTTGTAGAACATAATTACCATGAATGACTAGCACTGATTGCTGTTGAGAAGCATTATCTGGCAAAACACGTAGCAGAGATGGAAAGAAACTTAAATCATTGTTTCTACTTAGAGAAGTTTTGAAATTGTTGAATTGAGTTTGCTCAAGTCACATTGCTTCTTCTCATGAGTATCAGTGAGATTCCCTTTGGAATCATGGTGTTTTGTTGTGTTTTTTTTTCCCCCTTTCTCATTACTAACACTTATGAGGAGTTTTGCTGGGAGATATTAAACCTTGTGCATTAAATGAAAATGAGGTAAAGGTAAAGAAACAGAAATCAAGTGCTCAAGTTTTACTGTCTCACTGGTCAGTTTCCAACGGCCTCACCTGCCAATACAGGTGAGCACATACACGCACACCCCTGTATCCTCCCAAGTCCCCATGTTACCTGCTTGAGAATTCTGTGCCCTTCAAAGAGCCATTATCTGCTGTTAGTGGGAGCAGAGCATTCAGTATTCCCAGCTGGTGGAAGAGAGCCCAGAAGGATTTATGGTGCCATTGCAGAAACACAAATTCTGCTTTCTTACAGACTGACACCATTAATGGACATGTATAAATCAGAGCAGAATGGAAAAAGGCCTGGTTCTCTCTTTCTGATGAACACAGTCACCACCACGTAGCTCTGATATTTAACGGGTGATTTAAGTGACGTGGCAGGCAGGAAACCCTGTGCTCACAGTGCATGGGGAAGCCATCTGCACAGGACCTCCTGTGAGCGGGTCACCACAATCTTGGGATCTGAGAGACAGGAGGGATGATAAAGAATTCTGTGCCTAGTTTAGTGGAAGATTATTTGTTATGGATTGACTTGTGTTCCCCATTAATATGCATTGTAAATCCAAACCTCTATACTTGTGGATGTGATCTCATTTGGGAATGGGTTTTCTTTGTTTACATTAATGAGACCATATTCATGTAGGGTGTGTTCTAAGCCAATCACATTGAAAATAAAAAAGGATCAGATCAGATAAAGAAGCAAGGATGCCCCAATGGGGAAGACCGATGCCATTCCACGTGAAGATCCCCAAGGAACAAAGCAAGAGCAGCTGAAAAGAGACAAGGAATATTCCCTGGAGCTGACACACGGAGTCTTCCCCCTAGAACCAGCTCCTTCAATGCAGACTTCCATCTTCCTAAACTGAGAAAATAAAGTTGTTTGTAAAAGCCACACACTTGTGGTAGCTGTTGTTCTTAAGTGCCGTTGAGTCAGTTCCAACTTATAACGACCCTGTATGGGATTTCTGAGGAGTGACTGGTGAGCTTGAACCACCGACCTTGCAGTTCAAACTGACCTTGCAGTCCAGCACATTAACTAACCCACCACCACACCATTCTTCAACTTACCTTTTGTGGAACTGTCTTATTTCTTCTTCCCCCGTGTCTTTGCCCTTCCCAACTTGGGGTGGCCCCGGCAAACTTTTTTGAGTGGAGGTGTTTCTGTTTCATGATAACTCTCCCACCCTCTAAGCTACTCTGACCTTCTTTCTTCCATTTTTTCTATCAATGTCTTCTGCATATATCAGTTGTATCCTTATTCGGCTGTGTTATCTTTCTTGTTTACTCAGGTCTAACTACATTTAATGAACGGTTATTATGTGTCAAGCACTTCGCATGATTTACCTTGGCCATGATTATTATTACCTAATTTACTGATGAGGTTTTTTGAGATTGTTCTTTCACAGGATCGCTAAGTACTGACACTCTGACTTAGGTTTGACTCCAAAAGATTTAATTCTCACTGCCAGTGTAGTTACAAATTGGGCTGCTAACCTCAAGGTCGGCAGTTCGAAACTACCAGTGGTTCCGCAGGAGAAAGAGGAGGCTTTCTGCTCCCGTAAAGATTTACAGCCTTGAAAACCCTATACAAGGTCACTATGAGTCAGAACCGACTCCGCGGTACTTAACAACAACAACAACCAGTTTGTGTGGGATGCCTGATGTGGGCTGTAGGATAAGTACTGGACTGGTAACTACACATTGGCAGTTCAAATCCACCAGCTGCTCCTCTGAAACACTATACCCGGTTGTTATGAGTCAGAACTGACTTGACACACAATTTGTATGACTGATGTTTCATATTTTCTTTGCATATAAAAACATGGACTGCTTCTTCATTCATTGATTCATTCAGCAGATTTCTATTGTGTGCAGGCCCTGCTGGTACAATGTTTAAGTGTTGGGCTGATCATTAAAAGACTGGCAGTTTGAATCCACTGGTGAATCCATAGGAGAAAGGCCTATTGGCCTGCTTCTAATGGAACAGGTTTGTCTGCTCTTTCAAATGGAGTTGTCTTGAGTAGGAATCAATTTGACAGCACCCAATGACAACAGATGTCACCGTGAATTAGCAAATACTGAACCCCTGGGGGAAATTCAAAGATCGGTCTGTGTGAGTCTCTGGTCCACCCCCACATTTTCATCAACTGACCAATGAACAACCTTGTTTATGTGTGTTTCTTTTTAAAGACACTTTATTTAATATAATTATCTTACAAATAACTAATTATATGAGTATTTCTTTATTATAAAAACACTAGTCAAGAAAAGTTTCATGTTTTCCTTACCTGGAGAATGTGAGCTCTGCTGTAAATGACACTATTTATTTTATTGGTTACCATCCTGTGAATCAGAGTTGATGAGCTTGAAACAATTGGATACTCAGTTTTTAAACCAATGTTATTGATTGACTGTACTTCAAGAGCCAGGCATGATAAATTAGATATGATCTCACCCCCCCCTCCAAAAAAAAAAACGAAAACCAGTTGCTGTTGAATAAACTTTGACTTGTGATGCCCCCTATATAGATCAGAGTACAACTGTACTCCATAGGGTTTACAGTGACTGAATTTTTGGAAGGAGATAGCCAGAGCTCTTTCTTATGAGGAGCTGTTAGATGTACTAGAACCTACAATTTTTTGGTTAGCAGCAAGCAAATTCACCATGGTCCCCAGCAAACTTGTAATCTCTTACAAAGCTAGCCATTTATGATTCTCTTCCAAAGAGAAATGATTTTAATATTACCAGTTTTAATTAGTGTCTCAGAGGGATTGGTATATCCATGGAGTCCTGATGTGGCATTGTAGGATGAGCATTAGACCGCAAAGTCGGTTTGAGCCACAAGACGGTGGTTCAAACCCACCAGGTGCTCCTCAGAAGCCCTATACAAGGTCTCTATGAGTTGGAACTGACTCAATGGCATACAACAACAACAGTTATCTCAGAGGGATTGGAGACCTGGGTTTGATTCCTGGGTAATGTACCTCATGCTCAGCCATCACTATCTGTGGAAGCATGGGTGTTACTATGCTAGTGAATAGGTTTCAGTGGCACTTCCAGATTATGAGGGACTAGAAAGAAAGACCTGGCGATCTACTTCCCCACATCAGCCATTGAACACCCTATGGATCACAACGATCTGCAGCCAATCACGGGGATGGTGCAGGACTGGGCTGCATTTCATTATATTGTGCCTGAGGTTGCCATGAATTGGGGGCCAAAGGTATAAGGCAGCAAGCAACAAAATCCCTTTAAGCTTTCTGAATTTTGATGTATCTAACTGGGCTAAGAATTTAGCATCACTTCAGGGCTACTTCTATCCTTGTGAATAACAAATACATTTTGACAGTGAAGGAAGAAGAGTGCATATTTTAATTAAGAAGACAAGCCTCTGATAGCAGTTCTGGCAATTGCATAACTACTGCCTGATTCTGTGCAGCTTAGCTCCCTCAAACATCACTGTTTTGCATTCTTTGTGCCTTGCAGGAGACAGTTTCTAGTTTTCCAACAGCAGGATGTTTCCCGGGTGGCAGGACGTGATTTGCTTACTGAATCAGAGCTGGCGTCAGGCGCAGAGAATCCCATGAAAGTGACTTCAGAACTCCAGGGGTGGGTGTGAGAGATTGTAGCCCGCCCTGGATTTGGGGCAGACTTTTTTGTCTAAACTAGAGCTGAGCCCTCTGCCATTACCCAGCCTAGCATGGACAACCAAGATCAATCCTAATGAGCTCTGTTGTTTAAACTGGGAAGGAAACTTTTTACCCTCAATTACAAAAAGACAGATTTTTAGCGGTGCAGCAGCAGGAGGTGGCCGGCGGGGAGCCAGGGGTTAGAGGCAGCCTACTTTGCTACATAAATAGCAGCAATTAATGGGTGCCTGTAAAAGATAGTGCTTGCTGGCCAGCATCGTTTCTCTGTGAATCGCAGCAACACTGAAATTAATTCTAAACCCAGAAAAGGTTATTTTCTGCTTTCTGTTAAATAAGTATCATCCATACAGGAGCACGTTCCACTCCGATGCATTTACACACATCCTTTCTTTGGAAGAAGGCGTGAAACCAATTTATTTTCACAGTTTCCCACTGGGTCATGCTAATCACAGCAGTTCTTAGCCCCTTTACACTGAATTCAGGCTTGGCCAGGAGCCTGGATCCCAGAGTTCCTAGCTCCCTGTTATATTCCTATCTTGTTTGTGGGGCTTCCCCTTGAATCTCCTCCTGCTCAATTCATTTCACCCAAAATTGTCACCCAGATTTTATTTTTAGAGTGAGATTTCCAAAGCAAGTCATTCTATTATTATTAAGAACTGTCATAAAGGTTCTGGAATAGTTAACAGAATCATACTTCTTTTAAGTGGATTTGGTCATTTATACATACCCTTCCTGCATGCATGAATTCAGTCAAGCAGTGTTTGTTAAGTGCTGTCTACGCTGTGCTGCTCTGGACACAGAGGTCATATCCCTTCCTCTCGGAGTTTTCATGGGGTTGGATGGATTCCACATTGATGGGCGGTTCCATGCTCAGTCAGTGTGCCCTATAGTACCAGGTGACTTCAAAGAGTTCATGGAAAAATTCCATTATCTTTTCATGTCATTTTCCACAATCTTTTTGAAACCCTGTCATATTTAAAAGGTACAACGGGAAAAATAGAGTAAAAGCTTTATAATAGGGACAATGACTGTTCATTGATAGAACTTTCGCCTTCCAAATGGGAGATTGGAGTCCTGGTATGGTACTGTAATATAATCATTGTATTGCTAACCACAAGGTTGGCGGTTCAGACCCATCAGCCACTCTTCAGAAACCCTATCCAGGGTCAATATGAGTCGCCACTTAACAACAATAACATGTGGAAGGTGGGATTTGATTTTTGGCCACTGCACCCCATGCTTAGCCACTACCCATCTGTCAGTGGAGGCTTGTGTGTTGCTATGATGCTGAACAGGTTTCAGTGGAACTTCCAGGCTAAAGCAAAGTGTAAGAAAGACCTGGCAAGCTGCTTCTGAAAGTCAGCCAATGAAAATCTATGGATGATAATGGTCTGATCTGCAACTGATCATGGGATGGTGCAGGACTGGACTGTGCTTTCTTCTGTTATGCATGACATCCCATGAGTCACGGGCGGACTCAATGGACTAAAAACAACAGCAAAGGGGATTGTGATTACCTTCCCTGAGAAGCCAACAATTCAACAAAGTCTTAGAGATAGGAAGAGAGCTTGGGTGGAGCACATTGTAGACAAAGGGATGAATGCATGGGAACAGGCCTGGTGTGTCTGGGGAACAGCCAGGAAGGGTTGGTAGGGAAGATGAGGTGTGAAACAGGAGCACCTACATGATGGGGGCTTTGTGGGCATTGTCAGGACTTCGGCTCAAAACTGGAAATCATCAGAGTGTTTGCTGGGCCTCACTTTTGGGGAGCTCTTCTGTCCCCCTTGATTAGCTGCTTTGGAGAAGGTAATAAATGGCTTAAATTGGGAGGTATAAAGTGTGCCTGGCAGGGGCATAGACCAGAATTAGACATTCAGGTAGGGGACTTGAGTGGTAAAGAATGAGGTCCCCCACCACCTGATTTAGCATTGGTCACATGGCTTCTTTCAAGCATGGCTTCTCCCAGTGGATTTATCTGTAGTTCTGTGCCAGACTCTTAGAGAAAGTGAGAAACTACCTTCTGCAGCAGGCGGTTGGACCATCACATGGTGAGCCAGCGATGATGTCCACTGCCTTTAACTTGGTTTCTGTCTCTACTCTGACTCACTCAGAGTGGCTCCCCGGGGACACCCTTTGTCCCGTTGCCGCTAACCCCTTCTCTAGCACTGGTAGTGGTGGTAGTGTGCCGTGGAGTTCGTTCCGGACTCATAGAAACCCTGTACAGGGTTTCTGAGGCTGTAAATCTTTACCAGAGCAGAAAGCCTCATCTTTCTCCTATGTAACAGCTGGTAGTTTCGAACTGCTGACCTTGAGGTTAGCAGCTCGATTCATAACCACTACGCTACCAGAGCACTTAAGTCGTATGACTTCTCTCCTGTCCAGAGTGGAGTCCTCAGCACATGTGTAATTGGGGATGGGCTTTAGCCTTCTATCTACCCTAGATCCCACCCTCCTTCCTTCATTTCTTCATTCTATAACTTGTACCTGCATTGATTGTGTCCATCGCTCAGCATTTGTTGATTGTGCTCCTTGTCTCTTCCTGACATTGCATTACACTGGGCATTATGAGGGTGAGCCACACTTTAAACGATAGCTGGGATTGAGCTTCTAGAGATTGTTCCAGGAACGGTGTGAACCTTGAGACAGATCCAGCGATGCCGATCCTAGTGTCTGGGAAGGGGGTTTCAGAGGGGACAAAATTTTGTACTG
Source organism: Chrysochloris asiatica (assembly GCF_000296735.1). Classification (NCBI taxonomy): domain Eukaryota; kingdom Metazoa; phylum Chordata; class Mammalia; order Afrosoricida; family Chrysochloridae; genus Chrysochloris; species Chrysochloris asiatica. The sequence continues at coordinate 8,189,291 of NW_006408567.1, forward strand.
TGAAGAAGGAATGTCCTGTTGTAGCCTGGAGAACTGTGGGGTGGGGAAAAGGGGAAGAAATAGAATCAGGTGGATTTTATGGAGACCCTTGGTGATGCAAATGGTTAAGATGCTGAGCTGCTAACTGAAAGGTTGGAGGTTGGAAGCCATTCAGAGGCACCTCGGAAGAAATGCCTGGAGATCTACTTCTGAAAGACCAGTCTTGAAAACCCTGTGGAGCAAGTTCTACTCTGACACACATAACTCTGACAGACATAACTCCAGCTCCAAGTTGGGGTTAGATTGACAGGAACTGACTGGTTAAGGGAATCGTGAATTCTAAGTGGGAAGGAGATGTGGGTACAGCCATAATTAGACTGGTTGGGAAACCTGGAAAGGTGACATGTCCCCATTGTCACATGGCTTTCTTCACTGTGGGTTTATCTTCCTCCTAAAAGGACACCAGTGGTACTACTCCAGCATGACCTATGTTAACTACTTAAGTTTGCAAAGACTCCTGTTCCAAACAAGGTCACATTCACAGGTACTGAAGTCATGATCTTCAACATAACTTTCTAAGGGACATAGTTCAACCCATTCAACATAACTTTCTAAGGGACATAGTTCAACCCATAGCATTCCCCAAACACACTTGAAGATCCATGTCTCTTTCATAGTGTGCACTTGGGGCCTAAAACAGTGTCTGGTACATTTTAGGTGCTTAAGAAATGATACATGTTTATTGAAGAAGGAAAAATTCATTTGAGTTTAGCAAACAGTATTTACTAAGAAACTCATTCTGAAAAGAAAAACCCTTATGGGCTAATTTCCATGTAAAAGAAAATTTCATTCCTTGTACATGCTGATCATTTAAAACATCACAGTATAAGAGCACTTTGGTTAAGAGAAGACACTGAACTTGCTGAGAGTGGTTATGTACTGCCACAAACTGAAAGGCTGATGGTTTGAGTTTGCTCAGAGGCACCTCAGAAGAAAGACCGGGCCATCTTCCTTAGAAAAATCAGCCATTGAAAACCACACAGAGCACAGTTCCACTCAGACCCACATGGGGTCACCATGAGTTGAAATTAACTTGATGGCATTTGTAGTTTTTTTGGACTTGCTAAAATAAAGCATACATTGTATAATGTATAAAACATATATTCATATGTATGTTGTTACAATATCAAAGAGTACTCTCTTTGATCAATTTCTTTTCTTCCTCTCAGTCATATGGAAGACCCAGTTTACATATAATGTTTCATTTTGGTGTTTGGATATGTCAACAATCCTTGATATATTTCAGAGTAATGAATTTTAGAGGCAGTGAAGGATGATCCAGGATGAAGGGATGAATTTAAAATCCTGTTCACTCTGATCCTATGTAGACAGCCTCCATTAAGTCAATATTTAAAGATGATGAGATACTAGACTGATATTAAATCACTGCCTTGGGATTTAAGAGCAACTTTATTCTAGAGAATCTGAAACACTGAAATGTGGCTCAGACTTCTGTTTTCATATGCAAAAACTTTGGGTCAAGGAAATGCACACTTTTTCTTAGCTGAACCAAGCTTGAATACTTATCACACTCTAGATGGATGAATCAATTAAAGTAAAACAGTAATGATAATAACAGTGTCCATTTACGGAGCTCTTGCTGAGTGCCAGACATTGTGAACTAAGGGCTTTATGTGTGTTATGTTAGGTACCAGATGGTGATGGAAATCTCTACATTCCTAAGGAAGATTCTGCCCTGAATTTTTTCCTTCTAATATATAATGGGGAGTCCTGGTGTAGCACTGTACGATAAGCACTGGACTGCTAACCTCAGGGTTGGTGGTTCAAACCTACCAGCTGCTTGCTTCTGTTGTTGTTAAGAGTCATCAAGTCGGTTCTGACTCATAACGAGCCTGTATAGGTTTCCAAAGAGTGGCTAATGAGTTTGAACCACCGACCCTATGGTTCAAAAGACCTTGTGGTTCAGTGCATTCTCCCACAGTGCCACACCAGGACTCCCCAGCTGTGCCTAGGAAATCCTATGTTGTTGTTGTTAAGTGCTGTCGAGTCGGTTCTGACCCATAGTGACCTTGTACAGGGTTTCCGAGGGTGTAAATCTTTATGGGAGTAGAAAGCCTGATCTTTCTTCCACGGAGCAGCTGGTAGTTTCGAACCGCTGACCTTAAGGTTTGCAGCCCGATTCGTAACCACTACGCTACCAGAGCTCCTTAGGAAACCCTATATAGGGTTCTAAGTTGGAACCCAACTCCACAGCACTTAACAACAACAACAACACTACAAAATGGAGCCCACCAGGCAGGAATTCCTCCCTGCAGCTGTCTCCCTCCACTGAAGGAAGAGGATCCAGGAGCAAGCACCCTTTCTCTTTGCTTTCTCATCTGACACAGGAATTGTTTTAACTTCTTAAGGTTATTGAAACAGAAATACCACAAATGGGTGACTTTCAAGAACAGACTCTGCTATCATAGTGGTTAAGAGTTGGGCTGCTAACCTCAAGGTCAGTAGTTCAAAACTACCAGTTCTGTGGGAGAAAGATGAGGCTTTCTGCTCCCATAAAGATTTATAGCCTTGGAAACCCTGTACAGGGTCACTATGAGTCGGAAGCGACTCCATGGCACATAACCACCACCACCAAAGATTTACAGCCTCAGAAACCCTATTCAGGGTCTCTAATAGTTGGAACCGACTCCATGGCACACCATCACCACCACCACCAACCACCGAAGAACAGACATTTATTTTCTTACAGCTCTGGAAGGTAAAGGGAGGATGCAAAGGTTAAAGCACACAGCTGCTAACCAGAAGGTTGTTGGTTTGAACCAATAGCTGCTCTGTATGAGAAAAATGAGGCAGTCAGCTTCTGTAATGATTTCCGATCTCAGAAACCCTATGGAGTTTTTCTCTGTCCTATATGGAATAGTTTTACTATGTCCCCTAGGGTTCCTGGAGTCCTGGTGTGGTGCTCAACTTCAACGTTGGTTTGAACCATAAAGCCAGCAGTTCAAACCCACCAGATGCTCCTCAGGAACCCTATACAAGGTATCTATGAGTCGGAACCAAATCGACGGCACTTACCAACAACAACAATATAGGGTTGCTATGAGTCAGAACCAACTTGGTGGCAACAGATTTTGGTTTTGTTTTTGGAAGCTAAAAGCCCTGGTGTGGCATTGTACGATAAGCATTGAACTGATAACTGCAAGGTCAATGATCCAAATCCACCAACCGCTCTTGGGAAATCCTATACAGTGTTGCTATGAGTTGGAACTGACTCGTGGGCACTTAACAACTTAACAACAACAAAAGTCCAAATCAGAGTCTTGACTATGTCAGTTTCTTTTGTGAGCCTTTCTTCTACTTTCTGGTGTCTGCTAGCAATCCTTGGCATCCCTGGGTGTTCCCATGACATCATGCTGGGTAAAGTGAAGGGTCAGTGAAAAAGAGGGAGGCTCCCAATGCAATGGATTGGCATAATGGAATCCGTATTTGGCTCAGAGGGTCCTACTACCACTGAGAAAGAAGAGCTGGGCACGGAGTGTGTGCCCTTTGGACCTGGAGACCCTGCACTGTGAAGCTCCTAGTTACGGGGAGGATTGATGCCAAGATATATGGAGCTCCCCAAGGAATAAGAGAGTAAGATACATGGAGTCCTGGTGTGGCACTGTGGGTTAATGTGCTGGACTGTAAAGTTGGTTTGAATCACAAGGTTGGTTCAAGCTCACCAGCTGCTTCTCAGAAACCTTATACAGGGCCACTATGGATAAGAACTGACTCGATGGAACTCAACAACAACAGTAAATCCTCTATAGGGTTTCCAAGCCTGTGAATCTTTTTGGGAGCAGAAAGCCTCATCTTTCTCCTGTGGAGCAGCTGGTAGGCTTGAACCACTGGTCTTTTGGTTTGTAGTCCAGTCAGTATCCTACAGAGCCACCATAGGGAAATATCAGGCTACAATTCAGAATTAGGAATAACTCAGGATACAGTTCTTCAGTCAGGATACCTTCTTGACTGTGACCACATCCAGTCCTTTCCATGACTTTGTCCTCTCAACTCTCTGCCTCTAGGTCTTCTTGGGTCCACTCAGCCTCTGCCCTGCTCGGGCAAGTGTTACAAAGCTGGTTTGCAGCACCGGTAAATGTCTAGAGGCGCCCTATTCCACCAATAAAGCCTTGATCCAAAGGTTCCCAGCTCTCTTGCAATATAGGTTTGCAAGACTAGCTCTTCTGACAAGTGCCTAGAGGCTCCTCATTCTGTCAGCAAAACTTATGCGTAAAGACACTAAGCTCTCTCACCGAGGACCAGGAGACCCGCTGTCCCATTTCCTGTTGGTCTTTTGGTTCTGCTGCCTCTGCTGCTGCCAGTTCTCTGTTTCTGCTGCTTATTGTCTATCGCTGTCTACAATGTAACAACTTGTTCTCTCTTCCTGTGTGTCTCTTGGGTCTAGGAGGTTCTCCATACAGAGATCTTGGGTCCAAAGGATGTGCTTTGCTCTTGTCTCTTCTCTTCTCCTTGGTGATAGTGAGGTTCCATTCTCCATCTCATTCTGAGATTTACTCTTCTAAGCCTAGTGGAATGGCAATCTGTTATTGGGGTACTGTATACCTTATTCACATGGTATACAGTATAAAGCAACCTCACAGGTGTTCATTGAACCTTTTTTTAAAAAAAAATTATTTTAACATCATTAGCAGGCTGTTCATTTCCCTTGGTAGACCACAAATGCTGTATTTGCATAGTCCTAATCATTGGAGTCCTGGTGTGGTGCCGTAGGATAAGCACTGGATTGCTATCTGTAAGGTTGGTGGTTCAAACCCATCAGCCACTCCTTGGATACCCTATACAGAGTTGCTATGAGTTGGAGTCAAATTGGCAGCACATAACAACAACAAGAAGAAGCTGATCATTATGTGGGAATCAAAAAGCTAGAAGGGCCACACTGAGTAAGTGCACCACACTGCACCACAGGTACACTTGCCAGACTCAGCTCTGGGTCTCCTGCATGAAAAGTGAGGATTCTACTATGGAGCTCCTGCGTCATTCTCCATCTTTAATGGTTTCATACTTTGGACCAGTCAGGAGGGACCAGTCCTGGAGAAGGACATCATGCTTGGTACAGTGGAGGGTCAGCGAAAAAGAGGAAGACCTCCATGGAGATGGATTGACACAGTGGCAGCAGCAATGGGCTCGAGCTTACAATTGTGAGGTTAGCACAGGACCGGGCAGTGTTTCATTTTGTTGTGCGTAAGGTTGTTATGAGTCAGTACCAACTCAATGGCACCTAATAACAATAACAATAACTTAAAAGGCTCTTTTTCAAAACACAGTGTGCCCTTCCTACTAAATCTCTTTTTTTTGTTTACAGTGATGATTCCTTGAGGAATAATTAGCTTTGGCCATCTGACCCGTGGCACCTCTCAGTGACCTCCAACCTACTGGATTTGGCTTCTGCCCCAGCCTCCTTTGATAGCAGTTTTAATTTAATTTATTTATTGCTCACAAGGTTCTATTCTGTCAATCAACACAAATGATTCCATACAGACACGTAGATGTAACTTGGTCTACTGACATGAATCAGGTGATTCTTCTGGTAGTTTTAACCTAACATTGATGGAAATGAAACTGATGGATTAAATCTGGTGCACTTAAAGATGGACCAGTGAGCAAACAGCCTTTGCTTTGCCAATGTTTTCCTTTTGAAGTGGCTGAAGGACAAAGCATCAGAAAGTACAAGGTTAAAAGCTTCAGGGTCACCGTAACAACTTGTACATCACAATCCACAGGGCTGTTATTGATATTGAAAACGCAGTGACCTTTAGTAGGCCTGCCATGGAAGAAAGGTTGCTCTCCCAGAAGGAGTGGGTGATTTCCACAGATGGTACCTCCTTTGAGTCAGGTTCTTGAATCCAGATGTCTTTCTCTGCCACTTTCCCCAAAACATTCAAGATCTCTCTAGCCCCCTATTCGCTGGTCTCTACTGCTCCTTTCATATTAACCATTCCAGTGTGTGGCTGTCTCAGTACCAGCAAAGTGAATCAGCCTTCCATACTGAGCCATGATCCTGGGGGGAAGTAATCTGTATAGCAGCCCCCGGAATACTGCTCCTACACCAGTTCTCCTCACCGCTCACAAGCTGTAAAGCTTCCTGTGCTTCTAGCACTTTGGCATACAGCTCCCAGATTTTCCTCTTCCTTATTTCTTCATGGAGTTTGGCAAAGCGATGAGCTTTTTCTGGCAAGGAAGAAGCCCATGATGGCGGGCCGTGTTCCATCTGGCTTGGTGTGTCATCCAGGGTTATTGAAATTGAAGCTTCTTCATCTTCAGTGGTCATGCAGCCACATTGTTCTTTGTTCTTCCAAGAGGTCTCTTTGCAATACATCATGCACTTAATGATAGATCCCATCAGAAGATGTTGAATTAACTGATTTCTCTCTGATGATAGTTCTGGTCAGAAGTGAATCTTAGAAATCAAGGCTGGCAGAACGGTACTAGTTATGTATTTGCACTCATAGACTTCATGATTTAATGTCTCTATGATGATGTTGTCACACAGCTGGTCAACATAGCTGACAGGATGCCTCAATTTCACTCGGTCCCCAAGAATTTCCATTATCTGCTTGCTTACCTGACTACACACATCTACAAACTTTCATTCTTGGCCCCCGTTGGTAACAGAGAAGATGTAAGTGGTGCCCCTGCACTGCCTCACATCCCACAGAAACCATAGGGCAGAAATTTCAAGCAGCTTGGGGTTACGTTGATATTCACAAAGAGATAAGCAAACTGCTTGGCAGTCTTTGTCTAGCTGATTTTTTCGATGGTCATTCTGTCTCATTCTTCAGCGTGTGAGGCCTCTGATGGCACGTCAGCTCGAATCTCCTTCCTCACGTTATCCATTGTCCACCATAAATTGTTGTAATCCAGATATGCAGTGGGGTTCCATACTGGTATCCTGAAATACACATTTTCCCCCTTTGACATACTGAACAAGCTGTTCACTGGTGTTCACTTTGTAAGTTTCCAAGCCCAGCTCCTTAGACAGTCTAAGATTCTGTTCCGGGTTGTTCCTATGTAGAGTCTGCCAACATCTACATAATTAACATGCTCGTTCATCACAGTGTATGTTCTTCCTCCAACTCGATCTTGGGCTTCTAAGATGAAAACTTTAGCATTGTGTTCAGCCAAGAGTTTGGCAGCAGGCAATCCTGAGATGCTGCCTCTTATCATGACTACATTGAACGTGTGGCCTGCAATACTCACCTGCTCCTGACTTGCCATGCTCTGCTTGCTACTGTCTGGGGACGTGGGTAGAGTTTGACCAACCAAGGGCACTTTGGACCCTTGTACTGGCGCCCGTGGGGAGCCCAATGGTGGAGCAGATCTTTGTGCACATACGGTGAGGAGGGCGGACTTGGAGGGCAGAACGGACCCTGGTATCAGCACTTCAGGGGAGGACCAGGGTAGAGTAAATCTTGATACAGATATCCGGGGAGAATTGGGTCCAATTTTATTTTTTAAAGAGGAAGGTTTTCTTTCAAACGCTCGTGACTAAAGCGGTTTTCAGCTGAAGTCCCATCCATTCACTGTGCTTCATTTACTCCGGTGAAGTAGATCTTCTTTGCCTGTAAATCTCTGATTATTGTGAAATTAAATTTGATATACTCTTTGCTTGTACATGTAGGAGGTGAGTGAGAACAAGCCTGCTGGTGAGCTGGTGTTTGAAAATGGAGAGGAGGCTTGTGGTAGGTTAGATTGTGTCCCTTCAAAGTCTGTGTCAACTTGATTGGGTCATGATTCTCGGTATTATGTAATGATCCTCCATTCTGAGATCTGATGTACATATCCGATGTGTTGAAAATCTTCACCTCTCTGATGTCAATGAAGCAGAATTAGAAGCATTAATAAGGCAGGCTGTAATTAGAATGATTAGATTATATCTTGAGTCAATCTCTTTTGAAATATGAAATTAAACAAGTGAGTAGAGATCAGAGCGACCTACTGCCACCAAGAAAGAAAAGCCAGGTAGTAAGCTCATTCTTTGGACCCAGGGTTTCTCTGCTGAGAACTTCCTTGACCCAAGGGAAGGTGAAGTCAAGACATATGGAGATCCCCAAGGGAAGCCAGGGCCACTAATGCTGAAAGGAAACAAGGCCCTTCCTCCTTAACTGTGAACCAACACAGAGAGAAAGTCTTTCCTTAGAGTTATTGCCCTAAATTTCGACTTCTACCTTCCTAAACTGTGAGACACAAGGTCTGTGATTCAAATTAACCAGCCTCTCGTTGGACACCCTATACAGGGTTGCTATGAGTCAGAACTGACTCAATAACACTTAATAACAACAGCAACAAACTGTGAGAAAATAATTTTCTGTTTGTTAAAGACATCTACTTGTGGTGTTTCTGTTATATATTAGTACTGAAAACTAAGCACTTCAAAGGAAATCTCTTACAGGTTTTGGCAGTTTAAGGGTGTCCAAAAGAGTCAGAGTTAGTGGGGTTTGTTGAGTGAGAGACTGTTCAAGATCAGGGAGCATCACAAACTGAAAATGGTGAGGGGGCTTGAATTTACAGTTACAACATCCCTTTAAAGAACAGTTCAGTATTTTTCCCTTTGCCTTCATTGGTTAATCATAGTTTTTGTTTTGAAAAGTTGGTCACTGATTCCTAACTTATCTTGATGGTATGAATATTGCTAACTCATGCTGATAAGGTAGATTTGCTTAGTTTTTATTATATTTTTTGCAAATGGCCTTATGACTAATTTCATTCTTCTCTTGGTGGAGGGAAGCCATTCTAACTCTTGCTTCCATTATCTGCTTGCTCACCTGACTACACCCATCTACTTTTGTTTTGTCTACTCATTTCATGAATATATTGAATAAGCATTTATGGTTTTTATTGAGGAGTTCTCAGGGCTCAGTAGCTTTCTCCAAATAAGCAGAACTTGGCGGCCAAGAGGCCGTAGACCTGGGCTGTTTTCAGAAGAAGGACTGGAAGACCACCCGAGCACACAGCCTGATTGCTGTGAGGGCCAGGGATTGTGATGTTTCCTCAACGTTCAGGTCATACCATTGCCTTGTCCTTCTCACCTTTGGGAAAGAGGAAACTGGACCAGAGGAAGAATAAGAAATGAGAGAAGCTGGGAGAAAGGTTTGGAAACATTGGGTTTATTCAGTAGCTGAGGAAAAATAGAGGAAAACCAACCCTCAGAAAGGACCTGGTGAGCACCGCACATGCCTGGCATATCGAATCTAATCATGAAATTGTGGATGTGATATAATAGTGGTCCAACCTCATGGAAAGAGCCATCCTTTTCTCCTTCCCATTCAGAGGTGTCCACATTGCATAGGCATTGCTTACCAATCACGAGCTTCCCACGAGACCCTTTTGGAGGTATAAAACTTAAGCTCTTCGGATGGAGCCACCAGTGACTCTTCTCCCCACGGGCCACCTATGGACGTGGGGCAAACAGAGCAGAGGGTAAGGGTTAAATAGGAATGGTCAGAACCCCCGAATCTGCCGTGAACGCAAGAGTAAAGGAGCACAGAGCGAGAGGCCACAGATAACCCCAAGTTTTATTATTTTACTGCCAAGGAGGATCTTATGATGTCTGAGAAAAGTGCTCTGGAGGAGCTACGTAAGATAGATTCCTTGTTTGTTTTTTCCCTTATAAGGGCAATGGTTTAGTTTCTTGTGGCTGTTGTAACAAATGACTACAAACTTGGTGGCGTCAGACAACAGAAATTCAGTTTATCACAGTTCTGAAAGCCAAGAGTTTCAGAAATCTGAAACCAAAGGACCAGAAGGACCGCGTTTGCTCCTGGAGCCACTGGGAAGGAATTTTTCCTGGCTTCTTTGGTTTTGATGGCTTCGGTCATTGCTTGACCACATCACTCCAGCTCTGCCTCTTCACCTGTCCTCCCCTGAGTGGCTGTCTGCCTTCCCTCTGCCTATTTTGCATGTATGGTTGCATATAGGACCCATGTGGATTAAAAAAACAATGAAACCAAAATATTTGACATTGAGTCAATTCCGACTCATGGAGTCCCTCTAGGATAAAGTAGAACTGCCCGCATAGAGTTTCCAAGGCTGTAAATCTTTTCAGAAGCCTACTGCTTCCCTCACTATTCATAATCTAGGATATCTCATCTCAAGATCTTTAATTTAATAACATCTGCAAAGACCCTTCTGCAAATAAGGTCACATTTCTGTTCCGGGGGTTAGGATGTGATGTGTTGTATGGCCATAGGTGGCTATACAATTGAAGAGCTAAATAAATTATCCTGGTGTGGTACTATAGAAGCAGCACTGGAGTGTGAACCATAACGTTGGTGGTTCAAACCCACTAGCTGCTCCTTGGACACATGGTACAGGGTCGCTATGAGTCAGAGCTTACAGGACAGTACTTAGCAGCAACAACAACAGTGTAATTGTGTGTTATTAAAAGGAGGAGATCATATTACCACTGGGCTTTTAGACACTTGTTTATTCTTTGTACCTTAAGAATTTCATTGCCAAAGGGTATAATTAAATTTTTTTTAAAAAGCAACAGTCAAGCAGAGGCAATAGCCTGATTGTACTTTTCAGTATTCTTCCCTCCTCCCATATACACGTATGCACAAAAATATGTATCTCTACCACATAACCTCCACCACCAGCTATCTGTCAGCTTGTCTGTCGTATTGTGGTAGCTTGTTTGTTGCTGTGATGCTGGAAGCTATGCTATCTGTATTTTAAATACCAGTAGGGTCATCCATGGGGGACAGGTTTCAGTGGATCTTCCAGAATAAAACACTAGGAAGGTATAGGTCTGGTGATTTATTTCTCTAAAGTGGCCAATAAAAAATTATGAACCATGACAGATGTCTGATGTCATGCTGGAAAATGAAACCATCATTGGAAAAACCAAAAACCAAACCTACGACTGTCTGTTCAGACTCATAATAACCCAGTAGGACAAAGTAGTAGAACCTTCCCATAGGGGTTCCAAGGCTGAAAATTTTTATAGAAGCAGACTACCACATTGTTCTTCCCACTGGCGGGGTTCAACCCACTGACCTTTTAGTTAGTTGCTGAATGCTTAGACCACTGTGCCCCCACGTTTGGAAGGCACTTAGAATACACAGTGACCATACCAAACATCACAAAGATGTTGCAGGACTGTGCAGTATTTCATTCTATCATACACGAGGTTGCCATGAGTTGGTGTTCACTGGATGGCAACTAACAACAGTTTACCAATGGAAAGAGTAAACATTCTGGGTCCAGCCTGGTGTCAGGGCCCGGTTGAAGGCAGAGAAAAGACTGAGAGGAAGACCAGTGATGCAGCATCTTTGGGAATTACCTCCCCCAGTTTTCTAGCCCTGTCCTAGCACTGATTCAGATGGGGCAGATTTGGCTGCTTCAGAAGGTGGAACCTGTGGGGTGGGACCAAACCTAGACAGGATGGTGATGAGGTCTCAAAGGGCTTCAGGAGGACTTGATATTCACAGCTCACTTCCCTAGAACCAAGCTTAACATTAAAACTTTGCTGAACCTTCCAGACGGCCATTCAAGTTTGCTTAAGTAAAACTTCCTGCTTTCTCTTAATAATGGAATATTTTGACTTTTTTAACCCTTATGTTATCCCCCCTTCTTTTCCCTTAAAAAAACCAACAAAATAAAGCAAAGCAAAAAAAACAAAAAGCCAAACCAGTTGCTATTAAGTTGGTTTTGACTCATAGTGGCCCATGAGAGTAGAATTGTGCTTCATATGGTTTTCAATGTCTGATGTTTTGGAAGTAGATTTCCAGACCTTTCCTCTAGGTGATTTCCAACTGCCAACTTTTTGGTCAGTTGTTGTTTGTTGCTGTTAAGTGCCATAGAGTCAGTTCCGACCCATAGCTGAGTATTGAACTGTTTGTACCACACGGGGACTTTTTTTCCATTCAATATACTTACCTTCATAAGTATATTGAAGGTTTTTCTCCCAGTGCACAGCTGTCCCTGTGTGTTTTCCTAGAGTTCTTGTTGACAGTCAAGCCAGTGACCTTTGTCTGCAGTGTGTGATAATAGCCATGTTCTTTGTTTCTCCTTAGGTGGCTATAAAAGTCATAGATAAGAAGAGAGCCAAAAAGGACACCTATGTCACCAAAAACCTGAGACGCGAGGGGCAGATTCAGCAGATGATCCGCCATCCCAACATTACCCAGCTCCTCGATATCTTAGAAACTGAAAACAGCTACTACCTGGTCATGGAGCTTTGTCCTGGTGGCAATCTGATGCATAAGATCTATGAGAAGAAACGGCTGGAGGAGTCTGAAGCCCGCAGATATATCCGGCAGCTCATCTCTGCCGTAGAGCATCTGCACCGGGCTGGGGTTGTCCACAGGTAAGGGCCACGCCGTGCCACTGACCCCTGACTCTGTACTAAGTAAATAGTGCTGATTTTCAACATATTCTGAGCAAATCTACGTTTTTGTCTTGTTGAGTTATTTTGTGTTGTTGAGTTATTTTGTGGGTTGATGTGGTCCAGTGCTTATCCTACAGCGACACACCAGGGGTCACTTCACTTTACCAAGCATGATGACGTCTTTCTCCAGGGACTGGTTCCTCCTGACAATATGACCAAATTCTGAGAAATGGCGTCTGGCCAGTCTGATTCTAAGGAGCATTCTGGCTATACTTCTCCTAGGACAGATTTGTTTGTTCTTCTGGCAGTCCATGGTACTTTCAATATTCTTCTCCAACAACATAACTCAAATGCATCAATTCCTCTATATCTTCCTTATTCAATGTCAAACTTTCCCATGCATATGAAGCTAAAAGAAGGGTCAGGGGCACCTTAGTCCTCAAATTAACATCTTTGCTCTTGAACACTTCAAAGAGGTCTTGGGAGGCAAATTTGCCTAAAGCAGTATGTCGTTTGATTTCTTGCCTGCTGCTTCCATGAGGGTTGATGGAAGATCCAAGCAAAATGAAGTCTTTGACAACTTCAGTCTTTTCTCCATTTAACATGATGCTATTTGTTGGTCTAGTGGTGAGGATTTTTATTTTCTTTACATTGAGGGCAATCCATACTGAAGGCTGAGATCTTTGATCTATATCAATAAGTATTTAAGTCCTCTTTGCTTTCAGCAAGCAACGTTGTATCATCTGCATATTGCAGGTTGTTAATGAGTCTTCCTTCAATCCTGATTCTGTGTTCTTCTTCATATAACCCAATTTCTAGGATTATTTGCTCAGCATATAGACTGAATAAGTATGGTGAAAGGATACAACCTTCGTGCACACTTTTCCTGATTTAAACCACCCAGTGTCCCCTTGTTCTGCTTAAACGACTGCTTCTTGGTCTATATACAGGTTCCTCATGAGCACAATTAAATGTTCAGGAATACTCATTCTCTACAATGTTGTCCATAGCCTGTCATGATACACAGTTGAAAACCTTTGCATTATCAGTAAAGCACGGGTAAACATCTTTCTGGTATTCTCTGCATTCAGCCTAAATTAATCTGATGTCAGCAATGATAGCCCTCATTTTGCATCCTTGTCTGAATATGGCGTGAACCTCTGGCAATTCCCCGTCAATGTTGTGTTGCAGCCATTTTTAATTATCTACCGAAAAATTTTACTTGCATGTGTTACTAATGATATTGTTCAATGACTTCCACATTCTACTGGGTCACCTGTCTTTAGAATTGGCATATCTCTTCTAGACAGTTGGCCAGGTAGCTGTCTTCCAAATTTCTTGGCACTGATAAATGAGCGCCTCCAGTGTTACATCATTTTGTTGAAAGATTTTAATTTATATTCCATCAATTCCTGGAGCCTTGTTCTTTGCCAATGCCTTCAGCGCACCTTGGACTTCTTTTTTTAGTACCATTGGCTCTTGATCATATGTTTCCTCTTGAAATGCTGAACATCAACCATTTCTTTTTGGTACAGTAACTCTGTGTACTCCTTCTGTCTTTTTTTTTAAATAGGAGATTTAAAAAAAAAAATTTTTTTTAATTGTGAACTGAGTGATAGTTTACATGGGAGAACATAGGCTTTACACCATCATCATTTCATTGCGATGATTACAATCTTCTCCATGCATCATCATTCAACAGTATTTGCTTCCATTTCTTCTGTTTTTTTGTTTTTGTTTTTTGGGGGTGGTGAATGGGAGGATGCACACAAAAACACTCAAGAATATATAATAATTTAAACCACCAAAGGGCACATTCTGCAAGCCTTCCTCCTGGCCACCAGCACTCAGTCTCTCTCTTTCCATGAATCTAGAGTCCTCAGCTGTTCCCTCTCTCCATGTCTCCATCTCTACCTCAATCTCTGGTGTTGCTGTTTCTCTCGATAGGGTCCTGCATTCCGCTTGTGCTCTTCTCCCTTGATGGTCCTAGGGTCCTCTGTTTCTGGACTGTAAGATTAAGTACTCCCCCATTTTTGTTATGAATCTTTTACCTTTACAACTGTGACAGTCATAATTAGTCAGGATAACAATTACTTACTATTGAATCATAAGAATCTTATCCCCATCTCTTTTCACCAGAGCCGTCTAGACAAGATGAAAACTATTCAGTGGGGACTCTATATCTTCTCCGGCACATTCTTAAACTAAACTAACTCTTGAAAACTTGTAAGCCAGTCACTTTGTGCCTTTATCACCCCCTCATTTTAGGTAGCCAATGTGTAAATTGCCTGTTCCTATCTACCTTGTGTACAGAGGGTATAGCATTGATACTTCATATAAAGACTCTTTCCCTCTCAATTGGTATTTTGAGCTACTACATCCATAAGTATAGGTCAAGTTCATCAAATTGTAGCAATTTACACTTGTTTCCTGTATCAAAAATGTATTTTTTTTTAATCTCTAGTTGAGTTCTGCTTATCAAGCCATCAAGGCTAAGTCAAATGGGTGCTATCTGCAAGTTTAGGCATTCTTTTGCGTCTCCCCTCCCTTCATATCAGCTGAATGCTTGCTTCACTCTCAGCTCTAACCCTCCGTGGCTATGTCCTTGTCCATGGGCTCAGGAGTCTCCAGGTCTCACCATACTTCGGACCAATCAGTCCTTCCTCTTCTCTCTTTCATCTCTCACCCGTTCCATAGTCAGTGAGAGTCTATGGAACATGGGTGAACTCAGCCCATTTCTTTATTGCTGTCTCTCTCCCTCTTTCACTCACTAGTAGCAAGCTTACATGCCTGCTCATGTGTTCCCTTTGAGTTTCAGTCTTGGAGGGGGGTTTGTCCTGAAGGGACTTGATTGCTTGCCTTGATGGCTTCCCAGTGAACCTCCTTCTTTCTTCTCTTGATGTTTTTTGCATCATTCAGTATTTTCCTCATGTTGTTGTTAGGTGCTGTTTAGTTGGTTCCTACCCATAGCGACTTTATGTAACAAAACAAAACACTGCCTAGTCCTTTGTCATCCTTATAATTGCTGCTACATTTGAGCCTATTGTTACTGCCGCTGTGCCAATCCATCTCGTGGGGGTCTCCTTATTTTTCACTATCCCGTTACCAAGCATGATGTCTTTCTCCAGAGATTGGTCCCTCCTGATAATATGTCCAAAGTATGAGAGACGAAGTATGGCTGTCTTGACTGCTAAGGAGCACTATGGTTGTACTTTGTCCAACAAAGATTTGTTTGTTCTCTGGCAGTCCGTGTACGTGTGATATTCTTCGCTAACACCAGAAGTCAAATGCATGAATTATTCTACACTCTTCTTTATTTATTGTCCAATTTTCACATATATATGAGGTTATTGAAAATACTGTGGCTTGGGTGAGGCCACTTTAGTCATCAAGCTGACATCTTTGCTCTTGAACACTTTAAAGAGGTTGTGTGCAGCAGATTTGCCTAATGCAGTATGTCATTTGAATTGTTGGCAGCTCCTTTCATGAGTGTTCATCTAGATACAAGCAAAAGTCTTACACAACTTCAATCATTTCTCCATTTATCTTGATGTGATTTATTGATCCAATGGTGAAGATTTTTGTTTTCTTTACATTGAGATGCAACCCACACTGAAGGCTGTGATCTTTGATCTTAATCAGTAAATATTTTAAGTCCCCTTCAATTTCAGCAAGAAAGTTGGATCATCTGCATATCGCAGGATGTTTAGTAAATCTTCCTCCAATCCAGATGCCATGTTTTTCTTCAAGTTTCTTAGATTATTTATTCAGCATACAGTTTGAGTAAGAACAGTGAAAATTCTTTCAAGCTGACCCACACCTTCCTGATTTTAAACCATCCAATGTCCCCTTGTTCTGTTCTCCCAACTGCCTCTTGGTCTATGTACAGGTTCCTCATGAACACAATTCTGGAATACTCATTCTCCATAATTTTGTCTATAGCTTGTCATGACTCACACAGTCAAAAGCCTTTGCAAAGTCAGTAAAGCACAGGTAAACATCTCTATGGGGTCTTGGTTTGGCACTGTGGGTTAATGTGCTAGACTTCGAAGTCATTTGAACTGCAAGGTTGGCTCCTTGGAAACCCTATACGGGGTCGCTATGGGTCGGAACTAAGTCGATGACACTTAACAACAACAATAAACATCTCTATGGTATTGTTTCCTTTCAGCCCAGATCTACCTGATGTTAGTAATAATATCCCTCGTTCCACGTCCTTATCTGAATCTGGCTTGAACCTTTGGCAGCTTGTTGTCTATGTACGGCTGTAGCTGTTTTTGAATGTTCTTTACCAAAATTTTACTTGCTGTGATAATAATGAAATTTTCCAATCATTTTTACATTCCATTGAGTCACCTTTTTCGGAACGGGCACAAATATGGATCTCTTCCAATCAGTCGAGGGTCAGCTTTGCTGGAAATATGATTTTTGGTAGGTATTCTTTTTCTTGCAGAGTTGTGTCTGTCATTATGTTGCCTGCACAGTTTCTTCTGAGAAATCAGATCTGAGTGTTACTGGTTTTCCTTTATCGATAACTTTTCATTTTTCTAGAGCTGTTCTTAGAATTCTTACATTGTCTTTGATTTTGGAAAGTTTGATTATGATACGTCTTGGTGATTTTGTCTTGGGATCTATCCTGTTTGGAGTTCGTTCAGCTTCTTGTATGCTTATCTTCATGTCTTTCTTGATGTTAGAGACGTTTTCTTCCGACAATTCATCTACAATTTTCTCTGTGTTTTCTCTTTCTCTTCTGGAATTCCAGTCACCTGTTAAATTGTTCCTCTTCTTGGTGTCTAACATAACTCTAAGGCTTTCTTTGGATATTTTTATTCTATTTTCTCATTGCTCTTCTAGCATACTAGAGAGATTTCTCTTCAAGCTCACTAATTTGGCCCTCCATTGTTCTGCATCTGCTCCTTTGCCCTTTCAATAAATTTTCAATCGCTGAGATCTTAGTGCCAGTTTTCTGGATTTTTAATTACAGGTTTTGCATTTTTCAAATTTTGCATTTATTTTTTCTGCTCTTAGAGTATTTTCCTGAGTTCTTATCAAGTTTAATTGTGTTCATCTTGCTTTCCTCAATCTTTCTACCAGTCATTTGAAGGTACCTAATTATCATTCTTTTGAAATATTTTTCAGTTAGTTCTATTACCCTTTCTTCCTCAGAAATGTTTTCGGGCTCTGCGTCTTGGTCATTTGTTTGAACCATTCTGTCTTGTTTCTTCGTGTGAGCTAAAATTGTCTGTTGTCTCCAGGGCATTGTGAGATTGTCATATTTGTAAAAGCAATCAGTTCAGTTGTTGGATCCAGAAGGGAGAAATCTCTGAGTGGGGTGTCCTGAAATTCAAGGAGCTCACCAAGTGGTTGTGGAAAGGATGTCACAGAAGGGTTCCTGAACCTAGATGGAGTTCTTATTGACCTTGTTGTTTTGTATGTTCTCTCAATCTGGACTCTCCATGTGGAAGTAGTTTGTGGGGCCCTTGATGGAGCTGCTTTGAGTGACTGCTTGGATCACACAGGAAAGCTGGGGTCAGGGTGACTGGTTTAATGCTAGTTTGGTGACTGCGGATTTTGTAGGTCTGGAGCCAAGCCCATGTGAATCCATGCTCCAAAGTGGCACACCAAAGTGGCACAGCTGGCCTCCATCTAACGGTTGCATGGATCCCAATCATGTGGCTCTGAAATCCCAGAGAGCAGGGTAGAGGTGGAGGAGGGTGGGAGCTGGCCACACTCTGGTCACCAGCGTTGTTGTTGTTGTTAAGTGCCGTCGAGTTGATTCTGACCCATAGCAACCCTGTATAGGGTTTCCAAGGAGCAGCTGGTGAGCTTGAACCAGTTTAGTTTGGGGAAAACGAAGAAATTGCACCTTTTCCATTGCCTGCATGAATCTGCTTTGCCTGGCCTCTCTCTACTGCCAAATTTGCTCACAAGATGGTTGAGCTGCATCTGGCCAGCCATTTACTAGTCAGTCTTCCTCTCTTGCCATTTGTGCTTGACCTGTCCTTCCAGAAAGTACTCCATCAACCTTTGTAATCTTACTTCTGAAGTTCAGTGTTCCAGAATTTTCATCTGTGTGTTTTATTTTGTCTCTGGCATCTTTGTTGTAGAGAGTCTGTGTAGTGTGTCTGCCTAGTCCGCCTCTTGCTTGAAGTCCTCCTTAGTTCTTTCAGATTGAGAAATTTTGCCCAAGTTGTTAGGTGCCGCTGAGTCGTTTCCGACCATAGTGACGAAACACTGCCCAGTCCTGCACCAGCCTCACAATTGCTGCTACACTGGAGCCCATTGTTGCTGCCACTGTGCCTACCCATCTTGTTGGGGTCTCCATCTTATTTACGGTCCTTCCAGTTTACCAAACATGATGTCCTTCTCCAGGAACTGGTCCCTTCTGATAACATGTTCAAAGTTTGAGTGACAAAGTCTGGCTATCTTGAATTCTAAGGAGCATTATGGTCTACTTCTTCCAGCATAGATTTGTTTGTTCTTCTGGTAGTCTATGGTACCTTTAATATTCTTCTCCAACACCATAACGCATGGAGTCCCGGGTTGGCGCTGCGGGTTTATGCTCTGGACTGCAATGTTGGTTTGTCTCAAGGTCGGCGGTTCAAGCTCACCAACTGCTCCTTGGAAACTCTGTACAGGGTTGCTATGAATCAGAATCGACTTGACATCACTTTGCAACAACACCACCATAACTCATAGAACCCTTCAATATTTCAAGTCAAGGCTCGAATTTTTTCTTCAGTTCTTTCAGCTTGAGAAATGCTGGACATGTTCTACCCTGGTAGGAACAGGCAAAACTTATTCTGGGATGTGATGCATGCATAACTCTGGTGCAGCTCCTCCCAGGAGTTGGTGTTCTCCTCTGCCCACAAGGAAAGTTCATCCTTAAAGATGGGTAAACCAATTTGTTTGTACAAGGAAATAAAATACAGAAATCTTATGGGTGGTCTATTTATAGTAAACAAACTGTAAAATGGGTAAGGTCTTGTAATTAATGCTTTCACCTTTTAAGAGGCCCCCTCGGCTCCCTGTCTCAGAGGGAGTTGGAGAGGTAATGTAGCAAATGTTGGGGGTCGGGCCACATGAGGAAGACTTCAGCTGGACCCATAGCTGCTCAGGGTCTCCTCTGGGGAATATGGAGTTATGGTTCTTAGAAATTATCCATTGCTGAGAATCCACTCAATGGGCATTGACGGAGTGCCTACTGTGTATGTCCCAGTACCTGGACCAGTGCTGGGGATACGGTAGAGATCCAAAGAAAGCCCCTTTCCTAATAACTCTTTCAAAGAGGCCCCCAAGATCTCCTGCCTTACTTCTGTCTTCCCAATTTGGCTAGTTTGTCTCTGTGCCTAATTTACTCTTTTTATAAAAGCAAAAGCACTGTCAGATCACTCTGTAAGCAAGGTAAGTATGAGCTTACTTTTGTTTATGTACTCATCTGTAGTGAACAATTTCATAGTTTTTCACCACATCAAAGATTCTGTTTCTAGGTATGGCTGGCATCTGTCTCTCTCCCCAAACCACAGCACCTTTAAAGACTCAAAGACTCTTTAAATTTAAAATCCCTGATAGGGATGGAGTACCCAGTAAACAAGGTAAGCACATGCTTGCTTGTGCTTACTTATTAATCTGTAGTGAACAATTTCACATAGGTTTCATCGTATCTTTGATTTTTCATATCGTGGAAAACATGTGAAACTATGTGCTATAAATTAGTAAGTAAGCACAAGTAACTCCCTACTTGTTTATTTGGTAATCTGCCTCTGCTATAAAGTATTATGTTTAAGACACACTCTATACTGATATCCTGGTGTGACACTGTGGTTTGGTGGTTCAAACTCACCATTCACTCCTCAGAAACCCCATGCAGGGTCACTATGAGTCAGAACTGACTCAAAAGCACTTAACAACAGCAGCAACAACAATACTGATATGGGGAGTTCTTGTGTGGTGCTGTAGGATAAGCACTAGACTGCTAACCACAAGGCTGGCATCTCAAACCCACCAGCTGCTGCTTAGAAACCCTATACATGAGTCAGAACTGACTCGATGGCACTTAACAATGATGGTATTGATATGGATTCCTGGTTGGTGCTGTAGGATAAGCACTGGATTACTAACTGCAAGGTTGGCAGTTGAAACCCATCAGCCATGCCTCAGAAATCCTATATAGTGTTCCTATGAGTGTGGGCCTATTCTACGGCAGTCAACAGCAACAGTACTGATACGGACTTACTAACAAAGGAAACAGAATTCCCAAATATACAAATAACATCTACAGTTATTTGTGGTTTGGTGCCTTCAAGTTGGCTCCTATATGTAATAAGGACAAGAGGCCTGGACCTTCTCTGTGCACACAATAAAAAAACAAAAGGGCAGCCATTTTATATAAGTTCATTTCCTTGGGGGGGGGGGGGCTCTTCCTCTTTTTCCTGACCTTCCTTGGCTTTGTAGAATAAGTACTAGATTGCAAACTACAAGCTCAGTGGTTTGAGCGCACCAGCTACTCCATGAGCAAAAGATGAGGCTTTCTGTTCCTGCAAAGATATACAGCCTTGGAAACCCTGACAGAGTCGCTATGTGTTGGAAGTGATTCGATGGCACTTAATAACAACTACTTTATGAAACATGTCCTTTTCCAGGGTCTAGTCCCTCCTGATTAAGGAGCTCTGGTAGCGTAGGGGTTACAAATCGGGCTGCTAACTGCAAGGTCAGCAGTTCGAAACTACCAGCTGTTCCGCAGGAGAAAGATGAGGCTTTCTGCTCCCGTAAAGATTTA
>NW_006408567.1:8210557-8233065 GCF_000296735.1 Chrysochloris asiatica
AAGAAACAAATTCTCACCATCTTTGCTTCTGAGGAGCATTCTGGGTATGTTTCATCCAAGACAGATTGTGTCTTCTTCTGACTGTCGGTGGTGGTGGTGATGGTGGTATGCAATGGAGTTGTTTCCGACTCATAGCTACCCTACCCTGTGTAGGGTTTCCAAGATTGTAAATCCGGGAGCAGAAAGCCTCATCTTTCTCCTGTGGAACAGCTGGTAGTTTCGAACTGCTGACCTTAAGGTTAGCAGCCCAACTTGTAATCACTATGCTACTATTTGGTGTTCTTTTCCAACACCACAGTTTAAATGCATCAATTCTACTCTGGTCTTCCTTTTTCAGTGTCCAGCTTTTGCATGCATATGAGCCAGTTGAAAATATCCTGGCTTGGATCATGTGCACCTTAATTGTCAAAGTGACAGGTATAGGAGTTAGGATTCCAGTGCATGTTTTAGAGGCATACAATTCAATCCATAACAAACATCCAGTAGTGCCTTCAACCTGTTTGAAAAACCATTCATATTCTGATCATTGAAGAAAGCAGCTCTAGCCCTTTCATGAATAGAACTCTAGTGGCTTTCAAGGTGGAGAGGGTAGTCTTTTTAATGGGATTGGCATCATGGGATTCTCTGCCTTTTTGTACCTAAACTAAGGCATGCTGCAGGGAGGCCTTGATGCTCAGGGCTTTTCCAGAGCCAGCCTTGCCAAGGCACCATTCCAGCAGATCATCCTCTGACTAGCTGGGGGCACCTTTTCATGCACATAATGTCACGCTGGTTGTCATGAAATCATGCTTTATTATAACTCTTTGTGCACGGAGGGGAATATTCAGCAATTTCAAGAGAATCACACTATTTTTGGCTCTCCCAACAATACCCTTGTGTTGCCGGTACCGTCATAGCTCTGCCATTATTAGGAAAATGATGGTTCTAAGTGTGCCCGGGTCTGTCTTTGTTGATTAAGATGACAGAGGAAGAAACCTCAGGCATGAATCAGCTTAGATTACTGGCTCGGCAGGTCACGGCAGAAAATAGAACCAGGAGGCTGGGCTTGGCAGTGCATTCTCTGGGACTTTAGGTGTTTTCATAAGGGCTGTATGTTGTCAAAAATAAGACATGCACTGAGCCTTTCTGGATGGTGAGGACAACAAAGAAAATCATGTGAACAGCCCTGCTTTGTACACTGGTCTTTCCCACAGGAAATTCTCAACAACCCTTTTAAAGTAATTTTAACAAAATTCAATCCCTCTCAGTGCAATTACTGTCAGAATGTCAGAGGAATGAATTTAATAATGTTTTGATAGCAAAGATGGTATGCTTTTTCTTTCTCTGATCCCAGATTTCTACTTTTGCCTTTCTCCTTGGATGTATATTCATAACCCAGTAATAGCAAGTTAGGGAAGACTAGAAATCCAGGTATGGCTTAAAAGAGGATTTCTTTGTTTTTCTTTCTAGAAACCATGCTAATGAGATTCAACACGTTGAACATAAGACCTCACAGTTAAATGTCTGTTTAGACTATAAGCCTGGATGGCCTTTTCTTGATTTTCAAAGACTTTGTACATATGTCGCATAATGATTGTTAGCACCCATAATCTGACTGACCTACTATGCTGCTTTCTCGATGTGGCCCTTTGCAATGGTAGAAATGTCCTCCTTTATTATGGATTAAATTTCATAAATGATTTTGAGACTAGAGTTTTCAAATTAATATGAGAGTATCGCCGTTCAGATGCCTTGGAGTCCCTGGTGGGGAGATTTCTAAGCAACTAGATTGGCTAATTTAAAAGGATTTAGGATGCATTTTTGTGGCATGTTGTTGCTGCTAAGTGCCATCTAGTCAGTTCCGACTCATAGGCCTCTGCAGAGAGTTTCCAAGGAGCAGTGGGTGGGTTTGAACCACCAACCCTGTGGTTAACAGTTCAGTGCTTATCCTATAACTCCACTCCAGGACACCTTTTGTGGCTACAGATATAAAATGATTTAAAGGACATTTGGTAATGTGTGTTCGAGGGTGTTTTAAAAACGCGATACCTTTGATTAGAATGATACTATGTTGTAATTACCTAATGGGAGTTGAGTCTTCATTGCTTGTGGTATTAAATTGATATTTAATTACATACCCAGAACTATTTAAATATCATTTGGAAGCAAATCTCTTAAAATGATGTAACTATTGCTAGTAGGAAAAAAGGTAAATTAAACCTCTATAAAAGCAGATTCCCTTAGCTGACAGAGAACTTGAGTTTCAACTGCATCTGCCATAACATTTCTGTCTTTTGCTACAATAAAATCAGCTTCTGCTGAGTCTTCTCCAACTCAAGGCGACCCCAGGTGTGACAGAGTAGAACTGTGCTCTATGGGGTTTTTAGTGGCTGAGTTTTTGGAAGTAGATCTCCAGGTCTTTCTTCCAAGGTTCCTGCAACTTTTACCAAGGTAGAATATGATTGGACATATTCATTACTCCCTTTTTTGGGATTTCCTGAGAGACTCAATATTTCAAATATAAAATTTTTTTCTCTCTCGCTCAAATATGCTTACCCAGCAGGAAGCCAAAATCTGATGATTTGCCTATTGTATATTAAGTGTTGACTCTTAACATGAATCAACAAGAAAACTGATTCTGCTGAGAGGCTAATTTGGAATTCATCTGTTCATTCAAAATAACAAAGTCCAATCAAGCACTACAGACAAAACAGAACAGGGAAACACAATACTGCGGTCCCTAAGCAGGAAGAGGCAAGCCTTGGGGGCCTCAGGACGAGGAGAAAGAGACACATGATCAAAGGGAATGTGAGAGACCAGGATTTGGTGGGTGTCAACACCACCACTCCCTGGGCCCTGACCTCATTCATTTATCAATCTTCTTCACTTAAAAGGAATGTGGTGGAAGAGAGAGGCCCTTCTTTCTTCTTTTGGGTCTGACAAGAAAGACACAGGCACAACCTGTACTGGTGGGATATTAGGAAAGTTCTTTTAGCTTTTAGGTGTTCTTGAGGCAGGGGTTGGGAGGGAGGCAGACCAGAGGGGGATGGTTTCTGTTCACATTCAGGAATTGTTGGGATTCCAGGCCTTCTGCAGTAGCAAGCGTGTAATTGGTTCTATCGAAGGTTTGGGATTTAATTGGGTTTTAAGATATTAGGCTTGGAAACATGAGATTTTACAAAGCTTATTTTCCTGGTGTTGCTGTAACACAACCATCATAAGTGGGTGACTTTAAAAAACAGACAGTGATTTCTCTCAGTTTGGGAGGCTGAAAGTCAAAATCAGGGTCTCAACCTTCCTTGTTGGTAGTCCCGGGTGTTCCTTAATCCTTTGGCTTGTAGATCGTTCTCACATGGCATCTGTCTTCCTTCGTTTGTGTGTCTTTGTGTCTATTCTGGTCTTTTTTTGTAACTCAGAAATGATTAGATTTAGGATCCACCCTCCAATTAATGGTATGACCTCAATTACAGAACAAAAGAAAAATCCTATTTCCAAATCTGCCCACAGTACGAGGGCCAGGAATTCAAGACAGATTTTTTTTTGGGACACAATTCAACTAATTGTGAGGGTGAGGTAGATGCTCTCAGGGCTTTTGCTAAGAGCAAACATATGATTGGGTTTCTCAGTTATATCAAAGATCTTGTGGTCTCTTGAGTTTTAAGAAAACAGGGCTGGAAATAGGAGATTTCACAAAACTCTAGACAAATGATTTTGTGCATTGAGATGTACAGTGGTGGTGGTAATTAGTTGCTGGAGAGTCAGGTCCAACTCATGGCCATCTTACAATATCATGGATCGAAACTTTGCCCAGTCCTGGGCCAACTTCATGATCATTGGTATTTGTGAGTGTGTTGTTGTAGCCATTGTGTAATTAATCTCATAAAGGGTCTTCCTTGTTTTTACTGAGTCTCTGCCAAACATGATGTCTTTCCTGAAGATATGTCTCCAAAGCTGATGTGTTCATTCGTCTGGCATTTATAGTATATTCAATATTCTTTGCAAACACAATTTGAGTGTGTCAGTTCTTTCATCTTTGATACAGTGGTTAACGGTGTTGTATCCAAAATTAGACCACCAGAACCCACCTTCTAACTCAGTCTACCACTTCAAAGCTATATTGGGCAACTGACTCAGGCATCTGTGCCTCTTGTTCCACACCTATACGATTGAATAATGGCTTATCCACTTCACATGGTTGTTGTTAGGATTAAACTGGGTAATTCATGTGAAGTGCTCCAAACTTAGACACTTAGTAAGTACTGAGTGCCTGTTTGCTGTAATTATGGCTGAGTCCAATTCATTCTCCAAATATCACGATGTTACAAATTAGTCTAGTTGTCAAGATTTTTGTTTTCTTTATATTAAAGTGTGAGCCATACTGAAGGCTGTAGTCTTTGATCTTCACCAGCAAGTGCGTCAAGTCATCTTCACTTTTAGCAATCAAGACTGTGGGATCTGCATATGGCAGGTTTGAGGAAACAGGAAGACTTTGTCTCTTATACTTTGAACATATTATCAGGAGGGACCAGTCCCTGGAGAAGAATGTCATGCTTGGTAATGTAGAGGGTCAGCAAAAAAGGGGAAGACCCTCAGTGACATGAATTGACACAACGTCTGCAATAGTAGGCTCAAACATAGCAACGATTGTGAGAATGGCATAGTACCGGGCAATGTTTTGTTCTATTGTGTACAAGGTCACTATGAGTCAGAGCCAACTCTACAGCACAACTAACTCATTCATTTTATACAGCGGGAAGCTAAGACTCAGATTTCTCTGTATTGAGGTCCCCTCAGCTGTTCTCTGCTTGCACTGCAGTTTCCATTTTTGCCTGCATGAATACATCTCATGCTTTTAGGTCACAACTCAAATCTCACCTCCTCCAGGAGGCCTTCCAGGCTAGGCCCCTTAGACATAGTAGCTTCTACTTTACTTGCCCAACACCATCACAGGACTACTTATTTGTTAATAGTAGGACATCAAGCTACTATCGAGTCAGAGTCTACCCCATTGTGTAGTCCGGGGCCACACAAAAAGACTTGAATGAGTGAAGAGAAGGTGAGCGAATACGGTTGATATCACAGCACTGGGACTGTTTGAGTTCCTAGGGCTGCTGTACTAAATCGTCACAAACTGGGTGACTTCGAACAGCAAAAATTTATTCTCTCACAGTCCTGGAAGCTAGAAACGCAAATTCAAGTTGTCTGCAGAGTCATGCTCTCTCTGAGGACTCTAGAGGAAAAGCTGTCCCAGGTCTTTCCCTTAGCTTCTGATAATGCAGCAAATCCTTAATGTTCCTTAGTTTTCGGATGCATCATTCATTCCAATCTCTGCCTCTGTTGTCACAGGGGCAAATTACCCAATGAGCAAAGCAAGCATGGGTTTACTTGAGCTTACTTATTAATCGGTAGCGAACAGTTTCACATATTTTTCACCATGTCGAAAACCAAAGATGTGGTGAAGCCCATGTGAAATTGTTCACTGCAGTTTAGTAACCAAGCACAGGTAAATCTATGCTTACCTTTCTTACTGGGAATCTCCATCACTGTCACAGGTTTGAAAACAGGATTTGATCCCATAGGAAGGTGCTGTGGGGTTGGCAGAGAGACAGATGCCAGCCACATCAAGGAGAATCTTTGATGTGGTGAAAAAAATGTGGAATTGGTTACTACAGATGAGTTAAGTGGTGATCCGGTGCTGTTTGTTTTTGTGTCTCTTCTCCTCATCTTATATGGGACACCAGTCAGATTATATTAGGATCCGCTCTGATGTAGGATGACCCCAACTTGGTTACATCTACAAAGACCCTATTCCCAAACAAGGTCACATTCCCAGCTGTTGGGGTTAAGACTTGAACATTTCTTTTTAGAGAATACAATTCAACTCATGTTGTTTTTATTATATGCAGTCGAAACGGTTCTGACTCCTAGTGACCCTGTATAGGGCTTCTGAGAGCAGCTGGTAGGTTTGAACTACCAATCTCGTGGTTAACAGTTAAATGCTTATACTGCCACACCACCCTAGGATTCAGTTCAATCCATTGTTGTTGTTGTTGTTAAATGCCACTGAGTCAGTTCTGACCCATAGTGACCCTGTCTAGGTTTTCTGAGGAGCAGCTGGTGAGCTTAAACTGCCGACCTTGCCGTTCAAACGGCTTTGCAGTCTGACGCATTAACCCACAGCGCCACACCAGTTTTCTGGCCTCCATTTATGTTCTTTTTAGAATATTCCATGTTCTCCCTAGAATATTTAAAGTGTATTTCTTCATTGATTTAGCACCAGTTTATTTTTATTTTTCAAGAGGCAGGTCAATGAAAGTGGCATCCTTTCATTATATAAAGAGGTTCTAATCCTGGAGCCTTGTAGGTTTTTTTTATATATGGAAAAAAAAAAAAAAAAGGCCTCATTTTGCATAAGTAAAGCAGGTTAATCAATTTTTCTTGTGTTTTACCAAAATACTCCTATCATTTGACTTTAATACAGTGCTTTTGATGACAAAACTTGGCCAAAAACAGGCAAGCAAACAAAAACAAAAGCAAAAGAACCTAAAACCCAACAGAACTCTGTTCACAGCAAAATGCCCATTGCCTTGCCGAGTGAGGTGATCCAAACTTTTCCTTGGATACTTTATTCTTAACTTATTACTCAAATCCATATGTGTCCATCTCCACAGGCAATATTTTCTCCCCTAAACCTACTCCTGCAGAACTTCTATCAAACTCTCCCCAAACTCCCCTCTTTGACCTTTAATTTGGAGGATTCTGCACCCAATACTGTTGGTGTGCTGCTAATTTAATCACTCCTTTGAGGTCTTTTCCTGTTGTCTCCCCTCTTGCACTTCACCTTCAACTCTATTCCTTTATTTTCCTCACCTCCAGGCTCCCACTACATCCCTATTAACCCTCTTGTAGACCGGGAGTGATCCACAAAGCCCGTATTAGCTGCCATGCAGTTGGTCCCCTACTCCTGGTAAATCCAGACACAGAGGGATCAGATACTTGTGATCCAGAGCCTTTTCACCAGCTGATTTTCTGAAGATTGCCAGGTCTTTCTTCCTAGTGCATCTTAGTTTGGAAGCTCTGCTAAATCCTGTTCAGTATTGTAACAACACACAACCCTCCACTGACAGAGAGGTTGCTGCTGTTGTTAAATGCTGTTGAGTGGGTTCCGATTCATAGCGACTCTGTATTGAGTTTCCGAGGAGCCGCTGGTGAGCTTGAACTGCCGACCTTGGCAGTTTAAACCAACTTTGTGGTCCAGTGCTTATCCTACAGCACAATGCTAGGACTCAGACAAATGGGTAGTGGCTGCAAATGAAGTACATTGTCTGGGAATTAAAACTGGATCTCTCCCATGGACACTGAGAATTCTACCTCCGAACCACCACCGCCCCCTATAAAACACTTAAACCAAACCAAATCAAACTTCTGCCACTGAGTCATTCTTACATAGGGCTTCCGAGATGGTAAATCTTTATGGGATCAGATAGCCTCATTTTTCTCCTTTGGAATGGCTTGTTGTTGTTGTTAAGTGCCATTGAGTCGGTTCCGACCCATAGCGACCCTGTACAGGGTTTCCGAGGGTGTAAATCTTTACGGGAGTAGAAAGCCTCATCTTTCTCCAGCGGAGCGGCTGGTAGTTTCGAACCGCTGACCTTAAGGTTCGCAGCCCGATTCGTAACCACTACGCTACCAGAGCTAGGTTTGAATTCCTGATCTCATGGTAAGCAGTCCAGTGTTTATCCATCAGAACTCCTTACAAAGACAGCACTTTGTTGTTGTTGTAAATAAATGCCTTTGAATCAGTTCTGACTCATAGAGATCCTGTATAAGGTTTCCAAGGAGTGGTTGGTGGGTTTGAACCGCTAACCTTGCAGTTAGCAGACCAGTGCGCCACCCACAACAGTACTTCACAAAGCATTTAAGTATCCATTGTCTCATTTCTGCCTCCTAATCCTTCCTGTCACCTCTCCCCCACCTTTTCCAACCAATTTGAGGAATCTGAAGCCCAGAGGGTGTAAGTAGTTTGCCCAGGAAAATAGTCAGCAAATCAATGAGGAAACCAGACTGCAAAACTGGCCTTCACACACTTCCTCAGGAGCCATGATCTCCACAGCTTGTCCCTCTCTCTACTCAGGACTTCACCGGTTCCCCCGTTGCCTCAGGTTTGTGCTATTTAGTTCATGTCTTTTGTCTTTAGTCTCAGTTCTGCTTGGTCCCTGTTATTCCTAGATCTCAGGTGTGCTGGATGCCTGACCCTGGTCTTTTTATTGTTGTTATTAGGTGCCATCGAGTCGATACCAACTCATAGAGACCCTATGCACAACAGAATGAAACACTGCCTGGTCTTGGGCCAACATTACAATTATTGCCATGCTTGAGCCCACTGATGCTGACTCTGTGCCAATCCGTCTTGTTGTGGGTCTTCCTCGTTTTCTCCAACCAAACATGATATTCTTCTCCAGTGACTAGTCCCTCTTGACAATATGCCCAAAGTATGAGAGACGAAATCTAGCCTTCCTGAAGAAGTCTGTACTTCTTCCAACACAGATCTATTTGTTCTTTTGGCAGTCCATGGTGCTTTCAATATTCTCCTCTAACACCAAAACTCAAATGCATCAATTCTTCAGTTTTCCTGATTCACTGCTCAACTTTTGCATGCATATGAGGTTGTTGAAAATACCATGGTTTGGGTCAGGTGCACCTTAGTTGTCAAATTAGAGTCCTTGGTGTCTAGGCTGGGCATATTCTGGCGAAGGAAGCCCTTTTGTGAATCGGCGGGGAGAAACCCTTCCTTCGTTCCCATCCTGCTTTCCTGGATGTGTGTGTATTCAGGCACACACAACTCATGCATATATTCACATGCATATGCAAGTACAATATACATGCACACACTCAGTGCAAGGACACACATGTGCCCACATGTATGAGCACATATTATATGAATGCATGTACAGACCATTGCATTCACACATGTACATGAACGCACAAGCATGTTTATTCCACACATTCAATTGTATACACATGTGGGTACACACACATGAACACACATGCACACACATACACACCTGCTTACAGGCACACCCACATTCTCACATACATACGCACTCACACACCCTACCGCCCCTGAACTGATCCTGTCTGCTTCTGCTCGGAAACGAATTGCTCCACACGCCACCTACCCTACACCAGGACTGGCATTTCTGTTACGGCAACAGTGTCCTCCTTGATTCTTTGACTTTCCTCACTTGCACCCCTGTTTCTGGGAGGTCAGTGACTTGAGTTCATGGTGGCCCATCTCCAAACTTTAAAGATGATTATCTTTAAAGAGTTTGGGTAGGTGATGTGGAGGAGGGGGGCTCTTGGTAGCCTGTGGGTAAGACTGTAATTGTTAGTAATTGCCTGTTTGAGCTTGTTCTCTTGAAAACACCTAGAACAAAGGCCCTGTGAAGAAGTGATGTTTTGTGGGGGTGGGAGGGGAGTCCAGTCTTCTTCCCTGGAACCCCTCAGTGTCTGCTCTCAATTTGGGAAACACATTCCACCAAGAGCCAGCCCATGCCTTGGAAGGGCTAAGAACATTCTGTTGGGGTATCTTTCTAAACCTGCCCAATTACAAGAGAAGGTCAGGAAGCCTTTTTGTGCCCACACGCATGGTCTCTTTTGGCCCCTAATCTGATCTTGTGGCTACTCTCCCTCTGCTACCACCAAGGGCTGCTGAGGTGGTTTCTGCTCCACACATAGCCTTTCTGCACAAGACTGCCTTTCCTCCTGACCCTCGGGCCAGTAAACAATGCCCTCCTCCCCCATTTCTTTTCCATTACCTTTCTTGCTTTTCTTAACTCCACTTTGAAGCCTTTTGGCTTAAACTTCACTGCTGGTTTGCTGGCCACAGGGTGGAAGTCTTCAGACTGCAGGGTTGAAGGAAGCACCTCCTATTTCTCTGTCTCTCCATAGAGTTCAGAATTAGATGAAGGACCATTAGTGTGAAATAGAGCATTCCACAGCCCCGTGCTCCATCATCACCATGTGAATACCTTGTCTGCTATTAGTACCTTCCTTCTCATGGGGTAAATCTGACACTTTACAGAGGAGCCAAATATCTTGTTTTGGCAATTAAAAACAAAACCAAACCCAAACCCGAACCACTGCCATTGAGCTGATTCCTACTCACAGTGACCTTATAGAGGATGGAATGGAACAGTTACTTATGATTTCCAAGGCTGTAAATCTTTATCAGAGCAGACAACCTTATCTTCCTCATAGATTGGCTAGTAGGTTTGAACCCACTGACTTTGCAGTTAGTAGCCCAATGCTTAATCCAAAGTGCCACTAGGGTTTCTTGCTATGGGGATAGAGCTAGAGTAAGCACCATGCTATTTGTGCATGGACTACAAAGAGGATTTATAGGCAGTTTTGTACCTTTAAAGTTACGTTGTAATATACTAACACCAAAACCCTGTGACTAAATTTAACTTCTTTTATTATTCAGTAAGAAGTTTTTCAGAGTCCTGGTGTGGCATTTAGGATATGCACTAAACTGCTAACTATCGTGTTGGTGGTTTAAACCCACCAGCTGCTTCTTGGAAACACTATACAGTGCTGGTCACTATGGGCTGGCACTTTAACAACAAAGTGCTTTTCAACTTTGTGGTCTCTTGGGATGCTTTGTAGCTTCTTGGATCATTCTTGAGAAGCTGGGCAGAAGTGGCTGGCCCACTGTGCTGAATGGCCTCAGGTTATTAATTCAAGGTGGCCAAAGGTGCTATGTACTCCTGATGTAGTGCTGTAGGATTAGCACTGGACTGGGAACCATAAGGTCGGCAGTTCAAACCCACTAGCCACACCTTAGAAACTCTGTACAGGGTAGCTATAAGTCAGAATCAACTCCACTGCACTTAACAACGACAACAAAGGTACTATAGGATGAGCACTGTAGTGGTAACTGTAAGGTTAGTGGTTCAAACCCACCAACCAGTTCAAATTCACTAGCCGCTCCTTGGAAACCCTGTACAGGGTCGCTATGATTTGGAACTAACTTGATGGCACTTAGTAACAACAACAAAGGTGCTTCTGGAGTCGCAGGGTGGTATAAATGGTTAGGTGCTGGACTATTAATTGAAGTGTTGATGGGTCAAACCTACCCAGAGGTGATTTGGAAGAAAGACCTGGTGATCTGCTTCTGATAGGTCACAACCATGAAAACTCTATGGAGCACAGTTCTACTCTGATACACCTGAGATTGAGGGACAAATATGAGGCTTTCTGCTCCTGTAAAGAGTTATAGCCTCAGAAATCCTTTACAGGGTCACTATGAGTTGGAACCGACTCGATGGCACTTAACAACAACACACATGAGATCACCATGAGTTGGAATTGATGCAATGGCAACTGGTTTGGTTTATTTTTCTAAAGTTACTTCAGAGCCCCTGGCTGATAGCCGCTAACCAAAAGGTTGGATGTTCCAGTACGCACAGAGTGTCACAGTTGAACTGTAGTCCCTGAATGGTGCTAATGTCCTTCCAAAGAATTGGGAAGGCATAACAAGCTTACCCAGTGCACAAGAAGTTAGAAAGACAGGAGGCTTAGGGAAATGAATGATAGGTTTATTACCATTGACATCCTTATAGAGAGTTAGGGACAGGCATCCACTTTGCGAAGGAAGAAGAGGTGAAGTCCCGGTCCAATTTGGTTTCTTCTTTATGTATCCCATTGTTAGGGAAGTGGGCTATACTTCTGGTTCGAGTGCCCAAGTAGCCAATTAGGGGAATTGGTCCATATACATTTTCCTTGCTTTTCAGGTTTCAGATTATAATTAACTAACTTCATTTCCTTTTGCAAATCCTCTCTCTCCCTACCCCTCTTTTCAGAAATTCCTCACTTCTGAGGTTGGCTTGTTTCCTGTTGAGACAGGCCATACCTAGAGTGACTTGAGACTCCCTTCTTTCTCTATTCTAACTACCTAATAAGAGGTGCCTTGGAAGAAAGGCCTGGTGATCTTCTGAGAAATCAGCCGTTGAAAACCCTGTGGATTATCATTTTGACTCTGATGCACAGGGATCTCCATGAGTCCGAGTTAACTTGCTTATTTGTTTAAGGATGCTTCATATAGTCAGAGGTTTCCTAGTGCTCATTCCCAGAAAAGGGGAAAGTACCAAAAGCTGCTTTTAAAAATAGGATTTTAGAGTCTTGTTTTCCTAATGAGTCAGGAAGAAAATGTTTCCTCCTTTCCTGTTAGGTAAGTTCCAAAAGACAAAGCAGGAGGTGGTAATGAATAAAGTTAAAAGAGGTCAAATGTTCCTTTCATCTGGACAGGTAAAACACACCTGTATTCACCTTTCCATGAACTAGTCAGGGAAACTTGAGGCAGGTAGATTAATTACCACTGAATCTATTAGAAACTTTGACCAAAGGGTAATCTTGACCAAGGTTGTGCAAGCAACCTAAGATAACCAGGTTTGATCAGTGCATGTTCCCTGGGGCTTAGAGTGAATTGCTATGGGAAGAGCTGGGTGGAAGAATGTGAGTTTTAACTGATTTCATTTTTCTCATTTTCCCTAATAATTACATTTTTATACTCCTGCCCCTGGTCTTACAGCAGTTTCGTGATTTATTTATTTATTTATTTTAAAAGGGCAACTTTTTTTTCTTTTGCATTTTCTCTTATTTTTAGTCTTCCATTTATATCATTCTTCTAATCATTGTGGTTGTTCTCTAAGCTTTCTTAGTCTCAGAATTACCTAGTTTCTTTTTATTCTTCCTGGCAGAGCTGTTTACCTCCAGAGTATTTGTTCTGAACCAGATTTCTCTTTTAACCTGTTATTACTCCCATTCTTCACAGTGAAAGAGGCTTAATTTCACCAGCAGCCCTTCTTTCAGATTTAAATAGTGTTGCTGCTTTGTAATACATCTTCCTAGGATCACACCTTGGGTTATTGTTGACACACTATTTTACGTGCAGTTTGCAATTACTGTATATGCTTGACTATACTATAACATTAGCTTGTATAAAACCTCCTGCCATCGTGTCGATTCGGACTCATAGTGACCCTGTAAGACCCTTGTAAAACCCTCTAGAGTTTCTGAACCTGAAAATCTTTATGGGAACAGACAGCCTCATCTTTCTGTGTGGAGCGACTGGTTTTGAACTGCTGACCTTGAGGTTAGCAGTTCAGCGTTGAATCCATAGCACCACCAGTTCTTCTTGTCAATCTTGTTTTAGTGTTGCAGACAGACTAAGTTAGACTTGGAAGAAAGGCCTGGTGATCTACTTCCAAAAATCAGCCAATGAAAATCCTATAGCTCACAAGGGTCCATCTGCAACCTATCACTGAGGTGTAGTGCAGGGCTGAGCCAAATTTTGTTTCAGTCACCATAAGTAAGGAGCAACTTAGTGTAGTGTATATTGGCAATGTAGTGTATTGTATATTAAATGCAAGGAGTCCTGGTGTGGCGCTGTGGGCTAATGCATCAGACTGCAAAGTTGTTTGAACTGCAAGGTTGGGCGGTTCAAGCTCACCAGCTGCTTCTTGGAAACTTGATACAGGGTTGCTATGGAATCGACTTCATGGCACTTAACAACAACAACAAAAATATTAAATGCAAAGGAGCAGTTTCATAGATAAGTAGCATAGTCATTGGATAATTCCATGACATTCCTAAAAATTGTACATTTGTGTTTTCCAAAAAAATCTTTTTTTGAGGGGCAGAGCCTTTTTTTTTTTTTTTTAAAGGTTTTTATTGTGAATTGAATGAAAATATACAGGGCATATCATCCATTTTACATTCAACAAATCAAATTACATTGATTATAATCCCTTCCATGTACCATCAGTTAACAGTATTTCTCTCTATCCACTTTAGCTTTTAAAAAAAATAAACAAACAAAAAATCCCACTGAGGCATATATAATAATTTACATCTCCAAAGGGCACATTCTGCAAGTCTGCTTCTGGCCACCAGCTCTTATTCCTTCTCTTCTTAGTCTAGAGTCCTCAGCTGCTCCCCCTCTCCATGCCCCCATCTCTGAAGGGCAGAGACTTTTTACTGAAAAAAATGGGAGGCAACTTTATACTTGAACATTTATGATACCTTTTAAAGGATGGCAGTCTTTATTCTGTTTATTGTTTCAGTGAAGGAATTGAATACAATTCTCCATCCCATTTGTGGGTGCATTGGGATTGGGAGGCTTGTTTCTAATTCCTGGGTGTGAGTTTGTCCCTGAGTGATGCAAATGGTTGAACTCTCTTAATAGCTGAACTGTTAGCAGGAAGTTTGGCTATATGAACCCACCCAAAGGCACCCTGAATGCTAGGCCTGCTCATTGGCTTCTGATGGAACAGTTCTACCCTGCACACATGGGGTCGCCAGGTAGGGAATTGACTTGATGACAACTAAGAAGAACAACAGGTATGAGTTTAAACACAGATTCTCCTTCTCATCCAAGTCTTCAATCCTCAGGCTGAATTTGGAAATCCACTACATTCTTACTGCTCTCTTTTGCCTATGTTTGATGCCTTAACCTTTTTTTTTTTTTAAACTTTTATTGTGAATTGAGTGATAGTTTACATGGAAGAACATTCGTTTTGCATTTAACTAATCGTATTTTGTTACATTGCAATGGTTACAATCCTCTCCATGCACCACCAAGCTAACAGTATTTGCCTCTGTTTCTGCCTTTTTCTTTGATGCACACAAAAACACGCATGAATATATAATCGTTTAAAAAACCAAAGGGCACATTCTGCAAGCCTGCCTGCCAACACACAGCCTTTCTCTTTCCATGAGCCTAGCATCCTCAGCTGCTTTATCTCTCCATGCCATCATCTCTGCCTCCATCTGTTGCTGCTTTTCTAGTTAGGATCCCATGTTCCGCTCATACTTTTCACTCTTGATGTTCCTAGGGTCTTCTGTTCCTGGAATGTCAGATTAACTACTCCCTCGTTTTATTATACAACTTCTACCTTTACAGTTATGACAGTCGCAATTAGTCATGATAACAGTTACTCACTATTGAATCAAAAGAATCCTATTCCCATCTCCTCTCACCAGAGCCCCCTAGACAGGATGAAAACTATTCATTGGGGATTCCACCTTCCCTGCTCACTCAGAAACTAAACTCCTTCTTGTGAAAACTTTGTGCCTTTAAACACCCCTTCCCCCCCATTTTAGGTATTTTAAGTAGTCAATGTCTAAGTTACATGTTCCTATCAATCCTGTGTACTGAGGGGATAGGCTTGATCCTTGATGTGAAGACTCCTTCCCTTTTGATTGGTATTTTGAGCTACTACATCCATAAGTATAGGTCACATCATGTTCATCAAATTGTAGCAATTTACCCTTGCTTCCTGTATCAAACTTCTTTATCATCCTCTAGTTGAATTCTGATCATCAAGCCATCCAAGCTAGGTCAAATAGGTACTATCTGTAAGTTTGAGCATTCTTGTGCACACACACACATACACACACTTTATACCAGCTGGACACTTCACTCTCATCTCTAGCTTCCCATGGCTAGCTAGGCCAGTGTCCACGGACTCAGGCGTTCCCAAGTCTCCCTAAACTTCGGACCAACCAGTCCTTCCTCTTCTCTCTCTTATCTCGAGGTCGACAGGAGTCTATAGAACTCGGTTGAACTCAGCCCATATCTTCATTACTATCTTTCCCCCACTTCCACTCACAACTAGACCAATGTGGTTCCCAGCGAGCTTACATGCCTGCTTGTGTGTTCCCTTTGAGTTTCAGTCTTGGAAAGGGGTTTATCCTGAAAGGACTTGATTGCTTGCTTTGATGGCTTCCAGGTAAACAGCTTATTTATTCTTGTAATAGCCAAACAGACTGCCATTTTTGTTTTTGTTTTTTCCTGCTGGTCTTTCTTTCAAGAAGTATCTTCTATTCCTCTAGCCACTGCAGGCTGGTCTGCAAGACTTCTAACGTTTATTTCCATCTTGAATCTTGACTCCTTTGTTCTCGTGACAGTGGCTTGCTACTCCTCTGTTCCTTTCCACTCTGGTTTGAATGTTGATATTCCCCCTCTATGTGCTGACTGTGGTCTTCTTTTTCCTCCGTTTCTTCCCTCTCTCTGGACCACCTTTTTAAAAAACTTGACTTCCACCTGCACTGAAGTTCGAGGTTAGTGGACTGCGTGCCCTATTTTGTCTTCAAGGTTGGCCCACTCAATGTTGTTAATGCTGTTTTGAATTTGAAATTGTCAATATTGAAAAATTGGGATCAAATCCAGCTCGTGTAAAACCGGAAGAGCTGGCAGAGCTGTGGCTGAGCCGGGGATGGCTGTCCCTGTTAAATGAGACACAGTGTTACGGCTCACTACTGTCTTGTCTACTGTTCCCCCTGGCCTCTGGGCCCAGAGGGAGCCCATCATTGCCATTTTTATGTTTCATGATTGTGCTATTCTTGTCCTTACAAAGAGATAGGAGCAAGAAAATGTGTCTTGTGCTTGGATGTCTATTCAAAAGTGAGAAAGTTAGAGCTGGACAAGAATGGTGTGTTTCAAAAACAATGGAAGCAAGTTTTATTGTTTTCGGGAAGAGAAGAATATGTAATATTCAAGATGTGTTTGGTTGGCAGCTAGCAACTTAAGATGCCAGAGTTTATAACCATTGGCTGGTTCTGATTAGCAAATATAAGGGGGCTTCAAAAAATTAATAGAAAAGTGCAATGAAAATGTAATGGAGTTTTTCCACGAACTTTTTTGCAAGGTTGGTTCAAATCCACTAGCTGCTCTTCAGAAATCCTATACAGGATTGCTATGAGTCAGAACCAACTCGACAGCACTTTACAACAGCCACAACAAATATATGATGTGCAGTCATGTGCTGTCGAGTTGATTCTGACTCATCACAATTCTGTATGACAGAGTAGAACCACCCCATAGGGTTTCCTATGTGACATTGTAGGACCAGTACTGGATTGAGTGCCTAAAGGTTGGCAGTTCAATCCCATCAGCTGTTCCTCAGAAACATATATATATAGGGTTGCTATGAGTCAGAACCAACTCGATGACACTTAGAAACAATAACACAAGGCTTTCTTTATGAGTTAATGCACTGGACTGCAAGTTCAGTTTGAACCTCAAGGTGGGTGGTTCAAGCTCATCAGCCACTGCTTGGAAACCCTGTATAGGGTTGTTATGAGTCGGAACCGACTCGACAGTACTTAAAAACAACAAAAAACAATCTTTATGAGAGCAGATCATTAAGGAATTATATTAATATAGTTATATCTATATGAAAATCTGTGTGTATGTGTTTATTTACTTAAGGAGTACTTGTGGCACAAACAGTTAAGTGCTCAGCTGCTAACTGAAAAGTTGATGATTTGAATCCACTCAGCAGCTGCACGGAATAAAGACCTGGCTATCTGCTTCCATGAGAAACATAACCAAGAAAACCCAGTAAGGCAGTTGCACTGTAGTGTACAGGGTCGCTGTGAGTCACAATCGACTTGATGATACCCAAGAACAATACATGTTTCAAACAAAACAAAAAAAACTTTTCTTTTCCTGATTTCTGAATCTGTTCTTTCCTTTGCTCACAGTCTGGAAAATACACAGTCACATTTGTGTTTCCTTGATGGCTCTGGCAGAACCAATCTTAAATGCTATGTTTTACTCTCCTGGTGTGGCACTGTAGAATAAACACTGGCAGTTCAAGCCCACCAGCTACTCTCAGAAACCGTGTACAGGGTCTCTATGAGTTCGAGCCCACTCAGCGACACTTATAAACCACCCTAGTTCGGGAACACTGGTGGTGCTGTAGAATAAGCACTAGACTTCTAGCTGAAAAGTTGGCAGTTTAAACCCACCAGCCACTTTGTGGGAGAAAGATGAGGCTTTTTACTCCTATAAAGATTTACAGCCTCAGAAACCCTAGTAGTGTCGCTGAGTCAGAATCAACTTGATGGACTGGGTTTGGTTTGGTTTGATTTGAGTGTAACCTTAGTTCTGAAATTTAACTTCCAGGTTCCAGCTTTGGTCTGACTTCTTTCAGATAATTCCTGGTTTCTTCAGTCCTAGTTGCTCTCAGTCTTTTGTGAAACCCTTTACCTTTTTTGCTAATGGTATTTACCTCACATTTGATATTTATGTATTGATTGACTCAGTGAGCATCAGCAGAATGCTTCATGGGTTGGTTCAAAGTGTTTCTTAAACAGTCCCTTTCTCTTCAGTCAAACGTTGCTCTGCTGTTGTAAATGTGTATCTGAGCTACTGTCTGCTGTTGTAAATGTGTATCTGAGCTACTGTCTGGTTTTATTTATTCCAGGGACTTGAAGATAGAAAATCTGCTCCTAGATGAAGACAATAATATCAAGCTGATTGGTATGACTTTTTTTGTTTTGTTTTATAAGCAAGATTATCCTTAAAGTGTAATGTTGGCAATTCTGCTAAATAATTTTTTTCTGGAAGATTGACTTTGGGAATTATCCAGAGTATATTTTGAATGTCCAGACAATACATCGAGATCACCTCCTTTTATTTCTGACACTTAGTAATGGTTGCAAAAATGAAATTTAATAATAAGAATAGTTTAAACTTAAGTAAAACATTTAAAATACCACAAAATGAATTTCAAACACAGACAGATGTTTCTTGGTCACATGTTTTTCTGGATTATTCAAATGACATCTTTTACATAAACTCAGATGAAGAACTTTTGTACAGGTTATGTTAAAATAGTGAAAAATAGTTTGATTCAGAAATGTTGTCCTCATAGCTTTGTTGTGTCTTCTCCCTGTATTTCAACGGATGTAAGGACACAAAATGAGAGGGAGTGCGTCCTATGTCCTTTTTAAAATAAATTATTTGTCAAAGCCTGCAGTACAATAGTAGTTACATAGAGAGAGTTGTCCAAGGAGGAACAATTTAGAAACTGGAGCCCATTGGAAGGAAGTTTGAGGATCGAGTCATAATCCAGAACAAACAAACAAAAAGCACCAATTTCCATTGAGTCAGTTCTGATGCCTGGTGGCCCCATGTGTGTCAGAGTAGAACTGTGTTCTACTTCATAGAATTTTCACTGACTAATTTCCCAGAAGTAGATCACCAGACCTGTTTTCTGATGCGGTATCTCTGAGTGATCTGGAACCACCAACTTTTTGGTTGTTGTTGTTAAGTGCTGTTGAGTTGGTTCTGACTTATAGCGACCCTGTATAGAGTTTCTGAGAAGCAGCTGGTGGACTTGAATTGCCAACCTTGTGGTTTACAGTCCAGTGCTGATCCTGTAGTGCCACACTAGGAGTTAACTCCCCATCCAAGGAATATGAAAATCATAATTTGTTCATCATCATTCAGGGTCTAGGAGCAAATGACTCTGTGGCTCATTCTCAAGAATACTTTTATGTTTGACGATACAGTTTCTCTTGATTTCCTGGTGTGGCACTATAGAGTAAGCACTGGACTGGGAACCATAAGGTCGGCAGTTCAAACCAACCAGGTGCTCCTTGGAAACCCCATACAGGGTCACTGTGAGTCGGAACCGACTTGATGGCACTTATAATACAATTTCTCTAATGAACTCTTGTGGCACAGTGGGTTATGTGTTAGGCTGCTAACCACAAGGTCAACACTTCGAATCCACCATCAGCTCCATAGGAGAAAGACGAAGCTTTCTGCTCCCTTGAGATTAACAGTCTCAGAAACCCTATATAGGATTGTTATAAATTGGAACCAATTCGATGGCACACAACCATCACCACCACCATACAGTTACTCTTGGCAAAAAAACCAGGGCATTATTTTCACACCCAGATGTTAGACAACACTGTCTTTTATTTCTGTCTTTCTTTTGTCACTTCAAATGCACCTAGTTTTTCCTCTATTTCAGTGGCTTAACAAACATTAACATTGGGGGAAAGAAAAGGTTCAGTAGAGCTTTATGAATTAACTCTTTATACCTACTATGGAAATCTCATTTGACAAATTCTAAAAATCATCTCAGGACCTCTCCAAAACAGCATTCGAATGATGTATTAGATACCAGCTTTCACCCAGTAACCGGTGAGAGGTTACGCCTGCCTGCAGAGCCCTTGGCTGGGTGATTAGGCACCATTGATAGTGGTTGATGGCAAAGAAAACTGCATATACCATTTAAGTCTTAGGAGAAATACAGCCAGAATGTTCCTTAGAAGTAAAGGTGGTGAGACTTTGACCTTTGTCCTTTATTTTGGACATGCTTTATCAGGAAAGACCAATCACTGGAAAAATGCCTCACAATGAAAACTGAAGATGTTTGGAAGTGATGAGTCTAATGGTCTCCATGACTCTGAGACCAGAAGGACTAGATGGTGTCCACTACCAAATGCTCTGAATGGGATCTCATTAGAAAGCCCTGGATAGAGTGGGAGAAAATGTGGAACAAAAGTCATAATCATAAAGACCAGTTATACTAGCCAATAGAGAATGGTGGGGCCCCGAGACTATGGCCCTTGGTCACCCTTCAGGTCTGGAAATGAATTGACCCCATAGCTCAATTTTTAGCCAAACGATCGATAGGTATATATGGGCTAGTGAGGTACATATCCCATAGAATGGGCAACCATTTGAGATAAAAAAGCAGCATTTACCTAAGGACAAAATTCAGAATGATGGGGAAAGAAGGTGGAATGGAAACAAGAATCAAAGGGAGGAAGTGGGATAACTGTTGTTACATGGAGGGGATTGCAATCATTGAGATGAAACGAAGTGTATGATTTGCTGAATGTAAAAACGGATGGTCTGCTCTGTAAACCTTCACTCAATTCTCAATAAAAAGTTTTAAAAATGATCATTGGTAAAGGAAAGGGGTCAGTGAAAGTAAGGGAAGCTCTTTCAATGAGATGAATGGACACAATCATCACAACAATATACCAATGTACCAATAATGATGGCGTTGGATCAGGACTGGGCAACCTTTTATTCTGCTATACTTGGATCACCATGAGTCAGAATTGACTTGAAGGCAACAAAACAACAAAGGCAACACATTACAGCAAAAATAGGTTAATTCTCTTTTGCTGTGCATCACATAGATTAAGGCTGTGGTTCAAGCAATGTGCTGTCCACTGATGGGTAATTCGCATATGTTGATCGTGTTGTACCCATCCTGTGTCCTTTCTTCACTTTGCCTCACTTTCTGTCCCCTCTAGTGATACCTCTTCAAGTTCAGTTGTCATTGAGTCAACTTCAACTCATGGTGACCCAATGTGAGTCACAGTAGAAAAACCTGTGTGCATCAGAGGGTATTCCATGGTTTATGGCCTTTTGAAGTAGTCCATCAGGAGGTCTTTTATTCAAGATCCCTGTGAGTGGATTTGAACTACTAACCTTTTGGTTAGTAGCTGAGTGCTTAACTTTTTGTACCATCCAGTGACATCCCTAGGCATTCATTTTATAAAACTAGAATTGTGCAGTGGGATACAAACTTGGAAACCACAGGCATCTTTATTGGTTAGACATTTGCTCAATATATCCTAGAAGAACCTACCATTGAAAACAATAGATGTGTTCATAAGTAGCTTACAGATTGACTGAATTATAAAATCTTTTCGAGGAAACCTGCATACATGAAGTGAAAAAATTGTATACCTAAATCAACACATCTTGAGGTTGTATGGAATGGCTGCTCTTTGGAAACCAGGAACCAGTTTATTCAAATGCCTTGGAATCAGTACCTCCCAGATGGGCAACTGCTGGGTTGGCAACAAAACAGGCATTTCAGCTCTTGGGAACAGAATAGGTGCTGGTGGAAATTTTATGTCAGAATCTGGCATTTCCAAAACTGCTGGAGAGGAAAAGTGTCTGATAATTTGATCTATCTTTGTTGGAACTTGTCCCTGGGTTTGCACTTGACTCCTCACCTAACACACCTCTCGTCTGTCAGTTTGTCATACAGTGGTGGCTTGTGAGTTGCTGTGATGCTGAAAGCTATGCCACCAGTATTTTAAATACCAGTAGGGCCACCCATGGTGGACAGGTTTAGGTGGAACTTCTGGACTAAGACAAGATAGGAAGGAGAGGGGGACTTCTTTGGAATGTTTAGCCACTGAAAACCTTATGATTAGCAGTGGGAAATTGTCAGACATAGTACCAGAAGATGAAAACATGAATAGCCTCAGAACATAA
The DNA here is from genome assembly GCF_000296735.1 of Chrysochloris asiatica. Taxonomy (NCBI): domain Eukaryota; kingdom Metazoa; phylum Chordata; class Mammalia; order Afrosoricida; family Chrysochloridae; genus Chrysochloris; species Chrysochloris asiatica. Next base: position 8,232,648 of record NW_006408567.1, read on the forward strand.
TCAGCAATAGTGTTGGAAGATGAGCCCCTCAGGTTGGAAGGCACTCAAAATAATGACTGGAGAAGAACTGCCTTCTCAAAATAGAGTTGAACATGATGATGTGACTGGAATAAAGATTTCAGGACCTTCATTTGCTGATGGGGCACAACTCAAAATGAGGAGAGGCAGCTGCAAACATCCATTAATAACTGGAACATAGAATGTATGAAATATGAAGAAATGAATACAGGAAAATTGGAGGTGGCCACAAATAAAATAGAATGCATAAAGCTCGATACCCTATGAATTTGTGAGCTAAAATGACCTGGTATTGGCATTTTAAATCTTATATTCATATGGTTTACTATGCTAGGAACAACAAATTCAAGAGGAATGACATCACATTTATCATCAAAAAGAACATTTCAAGGTCTCCCTT
>NW_006408567.1:8234025-8235909 GCF_000296735.1 Chrysochloris asiatica
AAGGGGTAAAATATTGAATTATGCAGAAAGCATCAAAAGAAGATGCAATGTATACATAGTCACTGTACCAGAAAGAAATGATTGATATTTAACAATTCAAGAAGTGATGTATGATCAAGAAGGAAGAAGTTCAAGCTGCACTGATGGTATAAAACAAGGCTCCAGGTATTGATGGAATACAAACTGAAATCCTACCACAAACTGATGAAACACCGGCGTGCATCTATGCCACTCCTCTATGCCAAGAAATTTGGAGCTACCTGGCCAATCTACTGGAAGAGATTCGTATTTGTGCCCTTTTCAAGGAGAGATGACCAACAGAATGTGGAAATCATTGAATGATATCATTAATATCACATGCAAGTAAAATTTAGCTGAAGCTCATTAAAGTACAGTTAAAGATAGTGAAAGTACGAGGGTGAGTCAAACCTTATCCATACTCCAGGTATATTAAAACAACATTCAGCATGTACATGAAATGATTCTGTCGAATAGATGAGTGACAGTGGATTATGTGGCACATCCTTTGCAAATCAGCCATAGCTCTGCCTATGAAATAATCCATGACAGACTTGGGCTTCGAAATGTTTGTGTGAGATGGGTATCAAAACAACTCACAGAAAAACATAAACAGAAGCATTTGGACATCTGCAAACAAAATTTGGACTTATATTTGAAGGAAGGTAAAAGTTTCTTAAAAAAAAAGGTTACTGGTGATGAGACATGGATTCATCACTGTGAGCCTGAGAGTAAACAACAGAGTATGGAATGGAAACATCTTCAATCGCTGACCAAGATAAAGTTCAAAAGTCAACCATCAGCTGGAAAATTGATGCTTATAATTTTCCTAGGATTCTCAAGGACCAGTATTGGAGCACTATCAGGAAAAATGTTCAACAATCAACAGTGAGATGTTGACTGAAGAGTTAGAGCTTAAACTTCAGATTAAACTCAGAGGACTGCTATCCAAGGGCACTGTGATCTTGCATGAAATGCACACCTGCACACCTCTGCCCAATGCATCCTTCCCATACTCCTGATCTTGTTCCATTGGACTTTCCCCTGTTTGGTCCCTTGAAAGCAGCCGTTTGAAGATGAAGATTCACCTCTGATGAAAAAGTGAAGACAGAGGTGCATTCCTGGCTGGCAATAAAGCCAAAAACATTTTTAAATAAGGGTATATGAAAGCCTGTTGACAGATGGACAAAGTGTATTGAAAAGCAAGGAGACTGTGTTGAAAAATGATTTCTTTGTCTTTTTCTAAAAGTTGACTAAAATAAATTCTACAGCCAGAGTGCAGATAATTTTTGACTCAGGACATCATTGCTGATGTCAGATGGATCTTGATTGAAAGCAGAAAATGCCAGAAAGATGTTTTTGTGTGTATGTGTGCTTTATTGACTATGCATAGGCTTCCAACTGTGTAAATCATGAAAAGCTATAGATTACACTGAAAAGAATGGGTATTCCAGAACACTTGATTGTGCTCATGAGGAACCTGCACCTGTACCAAAAGACAGTTGTTCGAACAAAACAAAGGATACTGAATTGTTTAAAATCAGGAAAGGTGTGGACCAGGATTGTATTCTTTCGTCATAATTATATTCAGTCCGTATGAATCAAAACTGACTCAATGGAAATTAACAACAGCAACCGCAAGAATTCTAAGGTTGAATCTTATGGGATTCGTATGAGGAGCGGAGCCCATAACATGACTATTTATGAAGCTTTCCTTAAAATGTTCCCCTAATGGAGTCCTGGTGTGGCAACATAGGATAAGCACTCAACCTCAAGGTCAGTTTGAACTGCAATGTTGGCAGTTCAAATTCACCAGCCGCTCCTTGGAAACCCTATGCAGGGTCTCCGTGAGTCGGAATTGACTCG
>NW_006408567.1:8238220-8239216 GCF_000296735.1 Chrysochloris asiatica
ATGGCAGTGTGTTTGTGTAGACTTACTTTTTGCTAGCCCCTACTTTAGTCATATGTGTTGGTGGTTATGTGCAATGGAGTCATTCCGACTCATAGTGACCCTGTACCGGGTTTCTGAGGCTGTAAATCTTTATGGGAGCAGAAAGCCTCATCTTTTTCCCGTGGAACCGCTGGTAGTTTAGAACTGCTGACTGTGAGATTAGCAGCCCAACTTGTAACTACGCTACCAGACTTCTTTTTTGTCATACGTAGATATTATACCCAAGAGCCCTAACTGTAATTGAAAGGAACATTATACTATCCCAGAGCACAACAGGGAATCATATTTTGTGTAGTATAATCTGTGCTCCCTTGTTTTTTGTTAAATTGGGCATGCTTAAGAGGTAAGGGGAAGTGCTGGAGGGCAGGCTGACCCAATATTTTGTGTTTCTTGCCTATGGGCTAAGCAATCTGAAACCAACATCTCTACGCTTTGAACCTGTTCTTCAAAGGAATTACCTAGTTGTTTTTCAAAGTTTGATTACAGTTATTATTTCTTCTTAAGAATTTCTCTGTCTTTGAGAGAACTTGATTTAAATAAATATACTTTAAGTCATGTTTCAAATTAGCTAGAATTTCCAGGAGTAAGATTTAATTTAATCAGGATATTTTCTACCTTCCAAAGAAGGAATGATGTTTGCTAGTTTAGTATCTTAAAATGTATGAACCACAACGTAGAACAGTTTTTTTGCTTTGATATTCCAAAGCAGCATTCACTAGGACATTTTTGTTGTATCACTTGGGCACCTTTTGAGTTTCACTTTCCAGTTCTCAGGAACAGAGAGTAGTAATTGGCTTATGTATTTGCCACATCTAATTGATGGAGACCTGTGTGACATTCCTGGGAGGTGAACTTCTCTATTTTTTCATAGTTCTGTTTTTAGGCATGGAGTCCTGGTGTGGTGCTGTATGATAAGCACTGAACCACAAAATCAGTGCTTCAAACTCACCAGCTGCT
>NW_006408567.1:8239811-8258849 GCF_000296735.1 Chrysochloris asiatica
AACAACAACAACAACAACAACAGCAACAATATTGTACTCCTGGTGTGGCACTATGGGATAAGCATTGGACCGAAAACTACAAGGTCAATGGTTCAAACCCACCATCTGCTCCTTGGAAACCCGTACAGGGTCAGAATTAACTCCGTGGCACTTAACAGCATATGTGTGTGTGTGTGTGAAATGTAATACTTAAAATCATGAGTATGAAACAGATTAGATCTTTCTCTATGGTGTATTAAATTAAACCCCTTTGGCTAGGTCAACATAAGCCAGTTAAAATGCAGATTTTTATCTCCTCCACTCCCCAGCCTTCCCTGATTTGTCTTCTGTAAACTGCACTTAAGATAAGGGAAGAGATTTGCATTTCCAGATTTGCCTGGGAGCAGTAGGGGTGGTCTCTTTCTGTTATCTCTGGGCCTTCTCTGCTAAACAGCACATCTTTTAGACTAGTCTGGAGTTGAGGAAGGAACTGAAGGAAGTTGATCTCTGTTGTTAACGAGTTCCCCATTTAGATTAGGAATGGAGTCTTTTGCTTTAGTCTGAGGACTCCTGGTGTGGCCCTGTAGGATCAGCACTGGACTATGAACACAAGGTCAGCAGTTCAGACCCACAAGCTGCTTGTTGGAAACCCTACAAAGGGTCGCTGTGAGTCAGAACCGACTCGATGGCACTGAACAACAAGAACAAGTCTAACATTGAATCTTCTGATACTCCTATGAGGAGTGGGGTCCATAACATGACTATTTATGAGGCTTTCCTTAAAATGCTCCTCTAAATAAATAATATACTCATCAGACTTTCTGTTTCATTATTGTACACCATCCAGTCTATTCCTACTCATAGTGACCCCAATAGAACTGTCACTTAGGGTTTTTCTTGACTGTAATCCTTAAGGGGGAGCTCTGTTGGCTCATAAGGTTCGAACCCACAACAGCTTCATGGAGGAAGAGGTGGCAGTCTGCTTCTGTAGACATGTATGGTGCTGGAACCCCTTTGGGGCAGTTCTGCTCTGTTTTGTCGGGTTGCTATGAGCTGGAACTGACTTGGCGGCAATGAGTAATCTTTTATAAGAGCAGCTCATCAGATTTTCCCTTTTGTGGAGTGGTGATGGGTTCTAATCACTAATCTTTCAGTTAGCAGCCAAGTATTTAACCACTGTGCCACCAGGGTGTTGAAAGAAAAAAGTTTAGAAATTGATGGTGGTGGCAATTGAACAACATGATGAATATGATTAATTAACTGAATTGTACTCATGCTGTTGTTGTTGTTAGGTGCCATGGAGTTGGTTCTGACTCATAGCAATCCTACGCACAGCAGAATGAAACACTGTCAGGTCCTGAGACGACCTCACAATCATCACTATACCTGAACCTATCGCTTCCACTGCTGTGCCAATCCATCTCACTGGGGGTCTTCCTCTTTTTCTCTAACCCTCCGGGGGTCTTCCTCTTTTTCTCTAACCCTCCACTTTACCAAACATGATATCCTTCTCCGGGACTGGTCCCTCCTGACATGTCCAAAGTATGAGAGAAGAAGTCTGGCCTTCTGGCTTCCAAGGAGAACTCTGGCTATACTTCTTCTAACACAGATCTATTTCTTGTTTTGTCAGTACTTTAAATATTCTCCTCCAATACCATAACTCAAATGCATCAATTTTTCTACAGTTTTCCTTATTCACTGTCCAGCTTTCGCATGCATATGAGGTTATTGAGAATACAATAGCTTGTGTCAGGCGCACGGTAGTCCTCAAACTGACATCTTCACTCTTCAACACGTTAAAGAGGTCTTGTGCAGCAGATATGCCTATTGCAAATGCATTGTTTGATTTCTTGACTGCTGTTATCATGAGTGTTGATGAGTGATTTAAACAAAATGAAGTCTCTGACAACTTTGGTCTTTTCTCCATTGATATGGATGTTGTTTATTGATCCAATAGTGAGGATTTTTGTTTTCTTTACATTGAGTTGCAACCCATACTGAATACTGTGGTCTTTGATCTTCATCAGCAAGAATTTTAAGTCCTAAATCATAAACCTGGATAAAATGGTGACTGATTTTGTTATGTATGTTTTACCATAATAAAATGAAGAAAACAAAACAAAAATAAAAACAAAGTAGGAGTTAAATGTTGAGCACAGCGTGTATTTAGTTGGTTTCCCAACCACTGTTGTATGTTCTGATTTTTCACCTGCCAGGCTGCAGACTTCAGGTTATTTTCAGAGCAGTTGTTGTTGTTGTTATTTGCTGTGGAGTCGGTTCCGACTCATAGCGACCCTATACAGGGTTTCCGAGGCTGTAAATCTTTACAGTAGCAGAAAGCCTCATCTTTCTCCTGTGGAACAGCTGGTAGTTTCGAACTGGTGACTGTGGGTAGTAGCTAATTAGAAATCATCTGAAGAACAGATATGAACAAAGACCAGAAGAGCTGTGGGATGAACATCAAGAACATCATACAGGAAGAAAGCAAAAGGCCATTAAGAAGTCAAGAAAGAAGAAAAAGACCAAAATGGATGTTAGAAGAGACTCTGAAACTTGCTCTCCAGTGTGGACATGCTATAGCAAGTGGAAGAAATGAGGAAGTCAAAGAGCTGAACAAGTAATTTCAAAGGGCAATTTGAAAAGACCAAGTCAAATATTATAATGAAATGTGCAAAAACCTGGAGTTAGAAAAGCAAAAGGGAAGCAAATAATCTGAAAAACTGGATTATATGAAGAAGAATATGGAATCACAATCTTTGAGGAAGACTCATTAACAACCTGCGATATGCAGATGATACAACCTTGCTTGCTGAAAGCAAAGAGGTCTTAAAATACTTACTGATGTGGAAAGATCACATCTTTCATTATATGTTGCACCTCAATGTAAAGAGAACAGAAATCCTCACTACTTGATAAATGAATAACATGATAAATGAAGAAAAGATTGAAGTTGCCAAAGACTTCATTTTGTTTGGACCAAAGGACTTCTGGTGTGGTGCTGTGGGTTAATACGCTTGAATGCAAAGTTGGTTTGAACTGCACCAGCTGCTCCTCTGAAACCCTATACCTATAGGTCGGAACTGACTCTATGGCACTTAACAACAACAACAAGGAACTCTAGTAGCATAGTGGTTACGAGTTGGGCTGCTAATCTCAAGGTCAGCAATTTGAAACTACCTGCTATTCTGAAGGAGAAAGATGAGGCTTTCTGCTCCTATAAAGATTATATAGCCTCAGAAACCCTATCCAAGGTCACTGTGAGTCGGAACTGACTCCACAGCGCAAAACCACCACTACAATCAACATTGATGGAAGCGGCAGTCAAGGAATCAAATGACATATTGCATTAGGCAAATCTGTTGTACAAGACTTCTTTAAAGTATTCAAGAGCAAAGATATCAGTTTGAGAACTGAGGTGCGCCTGACCTAAGCCATGGTATTTTCAGTAGTTTTATCTGCATGTAAAAGTTGTACAGTGAGTAAGGAAGACCCTAGAAGATGCATTTGAGTAATGGCGTTGGAGAATATTAAAAGTACCATGGACTGCTAGAAGAACAAACAAATCTTTGTTGGCAGAAGTACATCCAGAATGATCCTTAGAAACCAGGATGGTGAGACTTCATCTCTCATACTTCTGACATATTATCAGGAGTGACTAGTCCCTGGAGAAGAACATCATGCTAAGTAAAGTAGAGGGTTAGCAAAAAAGAGGAAGACCCCCACATGAGATGGATTGGCACAGTGCCAGCAGTAATGGACTCAGGCACACTGGCAACTGTGAGGATGGTACAGGACAGGGCAGTGTTTTGTTCTGTTGTGCATAATGTTGCTATGAGTCAGAACTGGCTCAATGGCACCTAACAACAACAAGCAAAGTGGTAGAGAGTTTTCAGAGCTCTGCTTCTGTGCAGCTCTGTTTTGGAAAAGTTATTTCATGACCCAAGGACTGATGGGAGATTGTTTTGGAATGGTATATTGATCTGTGTCATGTGAGCAACTTCTTGGACTCAAAGCTCAACCCTTTCCTGTGTTACCCCTTTTCTACACTTTCCTAAAGCTTTAACAGATGCTCTGTTTTGCAGATAGAAACGTGTTAGAGTGCTGTAGAAAAGACAATTATGAAATTTGATCTTGCCAATTGAGTGTGAGGTTTTCTTTCAAAACTTGGAAGCAGTTTCTGATCCAGCGTCTTCCTGTCTGAGTCTTGTGGCCTGAAAGTCTCTTTGGGGCACAGGACTGTAATATTTACATTGAAGTTCAAAGGATGTATCTTGATCTTAAGTCTGAGATCAACAAAGATAGAGGGGAAGGGTCAGATGAGAGCATACCACTAACACCTCGCTAATGAGCTGCACTATCTTTAAGATCACAAGTAAACAAGTCACAAAAGGTAGAATGGTTAGATGCAGGGGGGCTTTCCTCCTTCCCAGTGGACTTAAACCATGTAAGAATAAAACAATGCTCTCACATTGCTATCTTTCCAGCATGAGTTTTCTAAACTTATTTAGTGTTGTCTTAGTTGTTGGAAGAGTCCGGGTGTGGTGCTGTGGGCTGATGTGCTGGATTTCAAAGTTGCCTTGAACTGCAAAGTTGGCAATTCAAGCTCACCAGCCACCCCTTCGAAACCCTATACAGGGTCACTATGGGTTGCTGTCTCCTCTAATCTTTACATTTGCCTACTCGACAGCACTTAACAAGGTAACAACAAGTTGTTGGGAGAGTCCTGGTGTGGCGCTGTAGGGTAAGCACTGGACTAAGGAGCCCTGGTAGCGTAGTGGTTATGAATTGGGCTGTGAAACGCAAGGTCGGCAGTTCGAAACTACCAGCTGTTTCGTGGGAGAAAGATGAGGCTTTCTGCTCCCGTAAAGATTTACAGCCTCAGAAACCCTTATACAGGGTCACTATGAGTCGGAACCGACTCCATGGCACATCGCCACCACCACCATGAATCATAAAGGCCACTAGCCATTCCACCAGAGAAAGTTGAGGCCTTCTGTTTCTATAATGATTTACTGCCTCAGAAATCCTATACAGGGTTGTTATGAGTCGGAACAAATTGTTGGGAAGGCCCCTGGGTGGTACAAATGATTTGCACTTGCCCATTAAACCTGAGTTTAAACCAGAGTCCTCGTGTGGCACTGTGGGTTAATGCACAGGTCGGCAGTTCAAGCTTACCAGCCGCTCCTTGGAAACTCTATATAGGGTCACTCTGGGTCAGAACCGACTCGATGGCACTCAACAACAAATAACATTAAACCTATAGGGTGGTGGCTTGAACCCACCCAATGTCGCCATGGAAGACAGGATTGACCATTTACTTCTGTAAAGATTTCCTCACAGCCTATAGGAGTGCAGTTCTACTCTAACACATAGTGTTGCCGTGAGTTGCAATAGATTTGACAGCAATATGTAAATTATTGAACCTTTTCTTCTTCTTCTTTTCATGTTTAAATCACCATTTGTACTGCAAGGATTGGGGGAATTTTTAAGAGACTTGCTCAAAATGAAAATGGTTAACTAATAAGGCATGGGATCACCGTGGTGACAGGAACACCAGCCACCAAAAACCAACCTTCCTTTCACTTGGCCTCTTAGACGCATGAATGCAGATGCCGAACTCCCTGCATGCTTTTCTCTTCTTGCCTTAGTCCTAGAAAGCAAAGCCATTCCTTTACCTGGATGACTCATTTGCAAGGTTTGATAGAAATATACATTTATTCAGCATACTTTGGCACTAGCTGGGTTTTACCGTGAGGTCTGCTGTAAAATGTTTCCTGCTAAGCAAGGAAGTCGTGGCCCGACATCTTTCCTTTCTTTTTTGTCTTGAGACTCATATCCAGGGGTTATGATTTGCAGCTGCTGCCTCGGTTGGTTTTTCTTTGGATGAAAAATTATGTGATAGCCCCAGTGAGAATGTTTTCTTTCCTGATTTTTGTCCCCCTTTGTCTTAATTTCTGAATTTCCTAACTCAGAGTTGGTTTTGTCCTCCCTCTTTCTGCAGACTTTGGTTTGAGCAACTGTGCGGGCGTCCTGGGTTACTCGGACCCTTTCAGCACACAGTGTGGTAGCCCCGCCTACGCAGCACCTGAACTGCTTGCCCGGAAGAAATATGGTCCCAAAATCGATGTCTGGTCCATGTGAGTTACTGAATTTTTAAAAGTGAAATGTCCCTCCTGTTGACTCCACTGTCACTTTCTTATGAAATGATGTTTGAATATTTGGTGAAGATGTATTCTAGTCTAGGCCCCGGGATACATAATAAAGACTCTTTGGGGGATTTTCCATTCCTTCTCTGCCTTGTCATTTCTGCCCACACTTGCTGAGTGACCTTTATCAAAATTCATTTTGGCACAATGGGTAGGGTGGGGTGCGGGCACAAGAAAACAAAACCTTTGCAATCAAGGAGTTCATAATTTGATTTCATGGATCAATTCATGTTCCTTGCTTGCTGAAGATCCTTCTAGAACTTTTCATTGCAATCAGAATGAAACCTTGCCTTGGCGCTGGAATAGCCATCTTTGAATAAAATCCTACCTTGGTGCAGGGTCAACGTCCTTGTGGGATGTGCCGTCTGCCCACCTCTCCCACTTCATTCATACCATTCCACCCACTGCTCCTGGTTCCTCAGCCACAAGGTTTCCATTTGGCTTACGGTCTCCTCTAATCTTTGCATTTGCTATTCCCTTTGCCTGGGCATGATATTTCCCAGCTCTTCAGTGGCCCACCCACTCCCAGATTCCAGTTTTAATTCAGAGGTCACCACTGCAGGAAGGCTGTCTCTGAGTTCCTCATCATAGGGACTCCCCATAACTCTGTCCTTTCCTCCTTTAATTTCCTTTATGATATCCATCACTGCTTATAATTTCTTTGTTGTTAATCTGTTTATTGTCGGTCTCTACAATTGGAATGAGAACTGGGTGAAGGTAGAAATCTTGTTGGTATGGGTGGGGTTGTCATGTATGGTAATCTCAGGTTGTTGTCTGCTGTTGTTGTTTTTCAGTCCAAAGAACACACTTTCGCACTTTTTAAGTTGGACTTATTACAAATTTCATTTAATTTCTGTTTATCAGGAAATGTCCTGATTTCACCTTCGTCTTTTAAGAACAGTTTTGCAGGCTGTATGACTCTTGTTCGGCAATTTTTTTCTTTCAGAGTGTTGTATATGTCATCCCATTGCCTTCTTGCTTTTATGATCTCTACTGAAAAGTCAAAGTCCTTTGTGGATAACTTTTCATTTTTCCCAAACTGCTCTCAGGATTCCTTACTTATCTTTGGTTTTGGAGACTTTATGATCTGTCTTGGTGATTTTCTTTTGGGGTCTATCCTGTTTGGGTTTCATTGAGCTTCTCGTCTTTCATAATGTTAGGGAAGTTTTCTTTCAACAATTCTTTGGCAATTTTTTTCTGTGCTTTTATTGTCTTTTCTTGATCTGAAATTCCAATCACCCATAAGTTGTTCTTTTTTATGGTGTTCGATATAACTCCTAGGCTTTCTTCAGATTTTTCTTTTTTTTTCTGATTGTTCTTCTAGCTTGCTAGTATCGAGAGATTTCTTCAAGCTCACTAATACGGGTTCCCATTCCTTCAGATCTACTCCTTTTCCCTTTCAATGTGTTGTCCATTTCTGAGATCTTAATATTAATTTTCTGAATTTCTCATTGCAGGTTTTGTGTTGTATTTTCCAAACTTTGCATTTATTTTGTCTGTTTACTGTTGTAGTGTTTTCCTGAGTTCTTCTAAAGTTTTTACTGTGTTCTCCTTACTTTCCTCAACATTTCTATCGATCCTTTGAAGGTACCTAATTATCATTCTTTGGAATTCTTTTTCAGTTAGTTCCATTACTTTTCTTCCTCAGAAACATTTTCTCTCTCTGCATCTTGGTCTGAACCATCCTCTCTTGTTTCTTCTGTGAGCTAAAATTGTCTGTTGTTTCCAGTGCAGTGGGTTGTCGTAGTTGTATTTAATTGATGATTGTATGTTGGTGTGTTCTCAGGCTCTCATCAACTATCTCCTGTGGGTGTAGTTAGAGAATGAAAGCATGTACACTGTTTTTGTTTACCATTCATGGACCTCATATAGTGTGGGTTTGGCTGGTGTTGGCTGCTATCATTGATCAGGTGGTATGGGAGCTGTGGTTCTTCCCCAGCAGGAGTAGCTGCAGACGGTAAGGCTGTGGCTGGGCTGTATCAGCACAGTTGCTGTCTCCTGTTCGATGGGAAAAAGAACACCCCTCCACACATATACACACGCACACAAGAAAACAAAAGAGAATAAACAAACAAAAGAGAAAATAATAAAGTGAAAACAAAAAATGGGCAGCAACCAATAAAAAAAGAATATTATGAGCTATAAAAACATAAGAGTAACAGGAAAATGGAAATATAGAGAAGTAAGAGAGGAAATACAAGAAGAAGGAATTAAAAAACCCCAAAAAAACAACACTTAAGAATAACTAAAAAAAGAAGATGGACAGGAAAATAGAGCCATAGAAGAGAAATCTGAGAGGAAATAAAAGAAAGAAGAAGAAAACATTTAGAAAAACCAGGGACAGGGAAGATGAAAAGAGAGAGTAGAGAGTTATAAAGAAAGATCAAAGGGGAAAAAAAGAAAAGGAGAAATGAGAATAGAAGAAAAAAAAGGACAATAGAGGAGATAGATAAAAGTCAAGGTAATGGAAAGAAATGAAGGCAGAGGAGAAAGAATAAACAGACAAAAACAATGAAACAAGGAAAGGTAAAAACCAAAACCCAAAATAAGAAAACAGTTTAGCTGTTGGACCTGGAGAGGAGAAACCTTTCGGAACTCCTGCAAACCAAGGACTTCAAGAGATGGGTGTGGGAGGGATGTAATAGGAGAGTTCCTGGCTCTACATGGAGTTCGTATTGGCTTCCTTATCTATATTCAGGGCATTCAATCCAGAAGTAATGTTTGGAGGCTTTTTATGAAGCTGGTTTCAGTGTCTTTTAGGACCATAGAGCAGCTGGGGGCAGGGTGAATGGTTAAAATGCTGGTCTGGTGGCTGGAGATTCTATAGGTTTGGAGCTGAGTCTGCCTGAACCCAGACACCAAAGCAGCACAGCTGGCCCCACACCTCATGCTTGCATGCTTTCCAACCATGTGACTCTGAACTCTTGAAGGGCAGGGTCTGAGCTGGGAGTGGATCAGGGTGAGAGGTGACCAGAGGTATGGCCTGGGGAAAATGAAGGGATCAGCTCTACTACACCACCTTCTGTTGCCAAAGCTGCTCTCAAGATGGCTGCGCCGTGTCTGGCTGGCTGTTTACCAGTCAGTCTCCCTGTCTAGCTTCCCTGCTTAGCTTCTTCTTCTCAGTATAGTTCTCTAACCTTGTCAGGATTCCCGGATTTTCATCTGTGTCTGTTTCATTTGGTCTCTCGTAGTATCTTCGTTGTACAGGGTCTGTGTAGTGCATCTGCCTAGTCCGCCATTTTGCTGGAAGTCCAAGGAAAGGAAATTTTGCTTGCAAAGGGTATAGCATATACAAAAGCATGGTGGGTGAGCAATCTAATTACTATTAATTTTGGAGACAATATGAAACTTCAGAACCTTCTTTAAGAGATTAATTTTCCACTGCTTTGGGCGTTGTGTTTGTGATAAGAATTAGGGTTCTATGTGCCCACAACTTGGCTGGCCAAATTGGAAATGGAAAACCCAAAGAAAATTTAAGAAGCTGTTTAAAAAGAGTAGAAATGGAACCATTTTTCTCTCCAGGTCAGGCGCTGTTATTATAAAACGTCTTCTGTTTTCATTGCTCTGAAACAACAGAATGAAGTGTTCACTTTCAAAAGCAAAAGCAAAAGCAAGTCTTCTCCCAGAGGTTTTGAACTCTGGCAGCCAAGGCCTGGTTCTAAGATTTCTGAGGCTGACTTTGGAAGAAAACCAGCCTGTCATTCAAGGAAACCCTGGGAAAAAACAGATCTTTCCACAAATGGAACTCTAGGACCCTCCTTCTTCTAGTGAAACCAGAATTAATCATGTCAATGGGAAATGCTGCACTATTTATTGAGTATTTTTAAATTTTCAGCATTCATTATATTTAAGACCATGAAAAACATCCTTAAAATCATTCTTTTCTTTTCATTCCAGATGACTGGTGTGTGTGTGTTTGTGTATATATATAGAGAAGAGGGTGGGAGAGAATCCTGGTGAGGTGCTGTGGGTTAATGTGCCAGACTGCAAAGCTGTGTGAACTGCAAGGTCAGTGGTTCAAGCTCACCAGTCGCTCCTCGGAAACCCTATACAGGGACATTATAGGTTGGAATCAACTTGACAGCACTTAACAACAACTATATATATATATATATATGGAACTCTGATAGCGTAGTGGTTATGAATCGGGCTGCTAATCTCATGGTTAGCAGTTTGAAACTATCAGCTGTTCCGTGTGAGAAAGGTGAGGCTTTCTGCTCCCTTAAAGATTTATAGGCTTGGAAACCCTGTACAGGGTCGCTATGAGTCGGAACCGACTCCACAGCACATAACAGCAAATATACATATATTTGTTGTTGTTAAGTGCCATTGAGTTGATTCTGATCGATGGCGACCCTGTATAGGGTTTCTGAGGAGAGAATGCGCCTCAGCACCATACCATATACACAGGATTTCTCTGAGTCTGAACCGACTTGATGGTATACAACAACAACAATATTTATGTAAACAGACTTCCACATCTTTCTCCTATAGGGCAGCTTGTGGGTTTGAACCCTTGATCTTTCCATTAGCAACCAAACTCTTAACTACCACCATATATGAGAAAAATGAGACTTTCTGCTCCCATGAAGTTGGAATCAACTTGATAGCACTTAACAGCAACATATATATAATCTCCAATGAACTTTGAGATTTTAAACTCAAAACCAAAAACTATCCAGGAGCAGTGAGTCTTTCTTAATGCTAAATGATAAACGTGAACTCAGAGTGACACATACGCTCATTAAACATATCTTTGATGCAGGCATACCTTTTCTCCATCCTTCACCACTGTTTACTTTCAAAACATTTCATCGCTCTAAACAGAAATTCCATACCTATTAAACATTAACTTTCCATTTCCTTCTCCCACCAGCCTCTGGTAATATCTAATCTACTTTCTGTTTCTATATGTTTGCTTGATGTAAGTTGGATCATACAATCAATATCTGTCCTTTTGTGTCTGAATTATTTCACATAGCATGTCTTCAAGCTTCATACATTTTCTAGCACATATCAAAGTTTCACTTGTCTTTGTGGCTGAATAATAATATGTCTCTACAACATTTTGTCTGTCTACTTATCTGTTGATGAACACTTTTAGCTATGTGTTGCCAAAACATAAATGCCACAAGTAGACACCTTTAAAGAACAGAACTTTATTTTCTTACACTCTCTAGGAGACTAGAGTGTAAGTCAGAATTCAGGGCATGACTCTTGTCTATTTCTGCATTCAGTAGCTTCCAGCAATCCTTGCAGGGACATCTGTCTCTGCTCTCTGTCGTCCTCTTTTCCCTGTGTGTGTCTTTGTGTACATTTTGCTACTTTTGTAGCTCAGAAGTGATTACGTTTAGAATCCATCTAAATTTGGTTTGAACTGCAAGGTCGGTGGTTCAAGGTTGGTGGTTTCCAAGGAGTCCAGTGTTTTATCCCACAGCACCACATCAGAAGGATAGTATTTTGTCCCATCCTACTCACTGTCATCCAATCACTTCCAGCTGATAATGACCCTATAGGACAAAGTAGGAGTCCGGGTATGGTGCTGTGGGTTAATGTACTGCAAAGTCAGTTTGAACTACAAGACTGTTGTGTCAAGCTCACCAGCCGCTCCTTGGAAACCCTATACAGGGTCAGCATGGGTTGGAACTGACTTGACAGCACTTAACAACAACAACAGGGCAACATAGAACTATTCTTCAGAGTTTCCAAGGGGCTTTACAGCAACAGATAACCTCATCTATCTCCCTTGGAGCTGCTGGTAGGTTTGAGCCACTGACCTTGCAGTTAACAGCCAAGTGCTTAACCCACAGTGCCACCAGGCTTCTTTTTACTCCTATCAGACCCTCCTCAAATGTGAAGAATGGAAAGGAGAAGGAGGTGGGGAACAGACATAAATACCTTCTTTGGAAAAGTTTAGGGCTTTTCAACTTTTTTTTTTTTTTTTTTTAATGTTGTGAATTGTAGATCATCAGTTTTACATTCAACAACTCGTACACATTTTGTTTCATTTTGTTTACAATCCCATCAATGTAACCTCACTTATCCCACTTCCTCCCTGTGTTTCCTGTTTCCATTCCTCCTTCTTTCCTAACCCCTCTGAAGTTTGCTTTGGGTAAATACTGCCCTTTTCATCTCAAGTTGGCTCCGACTCATAGCGACCCTGTGCATAACAAAATGTAACACTGCCCAGCTCTTTGCCATCCTCACAATTGTTAAACTTGAGCCCATTGACGCTGCCACTGTGCCAATCCATCTCATTAGAGGTCTTCCTCTTTTTCACTGACCCTCTACTCTACCAAGCATGATGTCCATCTCCACGGACTAATCCCACCTGATAGCATATCTGAAATATGAGAGATGAAGTTTTGCCATCCTGACTTCTAAGGAGCATTCTGAATGGCTGTACTTTTTACAGCACAGAATTGTTTGTTCTTCTGGCAGTCTGTGGTACTTTCAATATTCTTCAGCACCATAGTTCAAATGCATCAATTCTTCTAGGGTCTTCCTTATTCATTGTCCAACTTTCACATGCATATGACGTGATTGAAAATACAATGGCTTGAGTGAAGCACCCTTTAGTCCTCAAACTGATATCTTTGCTCTTGAACACTTTAAAAAGGTCTTGTGCAGCAGATTTGCCTAATGCAATACGTCGTTTGATTTCTTGACTGCTGCTTCCATCAGTGTTGATAGTGGATCCAAGCAAAGTGAAGTCTTTGACAACTTCAGTCTTTTTTTTTTAGTGCCAAATGTCTATTTTTGAAAAAACAAAACAAAACTTTTTATTATGAATTGAGTGAAGGTTTACAGAACCTTCAGCAAATCACTTTGTGTCATTACAATGATTACACTCTCTTCCATGTACCATGAGTTAACAGTATTTTTTCTGTTCACTCTATTCACTTTAACTTATGCACTTCTCCCTGTGTCTTCCACTACCTTCATCTTTCCTGTGCCAACCTCCCTCTTGTTGTATATTGCCTTCTCCATCACCCAAGTTAACACGAGGAACTGACTTGACAGCATTTAACAACAACAACAACACATGAATAATTTTTCCTTCCCTCCCACCATGGAAAGTTTCTTTTAGCAAGTAGATCTATGTTAAAATTTAATAACAATTGTTGTTACATGCTATCAAGTCAGTTCCCACCCATAGCGACTCAGTTTAGGGTTTCCAAGGAGTGGCTGGTGAGATTGAACTGCCAACCTTGTGGTTCAAATGACTTTGCAGTCCAGTGCATTAACCCACAGCACCACACCAAGACTTAGTGGTTTCGTACAATATTTGTCCAACTGTTTTCTTGTCTGCTGGTTTCTACTGAGAAATCAGAGCTTAGTCTTATTGATTCTCCTTGTAGGTAACTTGTTGTTTTTCCCAAGCTACTCTTAGGATTTTTTTTCCTTGTCTTTGGTTTTGGAAAGTTTGATTATGTTTTGGTGATTTACTTTGGGGTCCTGTCTTGTTTGGAGTTTGTTGAGCTTCTTAAATGGTTATCTTTTCATCTTTCATGATGTTTTTTTCCAGCAGCTCTTTAACAATATTCTCCATGCTTTTTATTGTCTCTTTCTGTTTTGGAATTCCTTTTTATGGTTTTCCACATAAATCTCAGAATTTTCTCTAATTTTTTTCATTCCTTTTTCAGATTCTTCTAGCTTACTAGTTTTGAGATATTTACCTTCAAGGTTGCTAATTCAGACTTGCATTGAATGAAATCTACTCCTTCCTTCAATATAGTACCCATTTCTGAGACCTTAGTATTAATTATCTGGATTCTTATTTGCACATTTTGTATTGTTAGAAAATTGCATTTATTTTGTCTGTCTGTTCCCATGGTATTGTACTAAATTCTTCTAATTTTTTTTTTTTTTCTGTTTTCTCCTTACTTTCCTTGATCTTTCTGTCAATCTATTGAAGGTACCTAAATATCATTCTTTTGAATTCTTTCTCAGATAATTCCATTACCTTTTCTTCCTCAGAAATGTTGCTTGGCTCTGTATTTTGGTCATTTGTTCGAGCTACTCTCTCTTGTTTCTTTGTGTGAGCTAAAATCTTCTGTTATCTCTGAGACTTTGTGATGTCATTGTATTTGTATTTCATTGACAATTGCATGTTGGTCTTTTCTTCAGCTTTCAACAACGATCTCCTGTTTGGTGTGATTAGAGAATGGAAACGTGCGCACCGTTTTCCTTTCACCATTCGTGCAGCTCAGTGTAGGTGGGTTTGGCTGATGTTGGATAACGTCTATCATTGATCAGGTGGTACAGGAGCTGGTATTGGCTCTTGCCCAGTGGGTGGAGCTTCAGAGGGAACAGTTGTGACTGAGCTGTATGGATACAGTTGCTGTCACCTATCAGGTGGATTTCTGGTGTGGCACTGTAGGCTCAGCACTGGACTGTGAACTATAAGGTCAACAGTTCAAACCCACTAGTTGCTCCTTAGAAACCCTATACAGGGTCTTTGAGTTGGAAGCAACTAGACAACATTTAACAACAACAACAACATCAGGTGGGACAAGAGGGGAAAACAAATAAGCAAACAACTGTAAGCAGAATATAATAAAGGAGAGAAAATAAAAATTGACAGCAACAAGAAAAAAAAAAACTAAAAAGAGAAAAGAGGCACAGGAAAGTAGAGCTATACAAGAGAAAAATAGGAGAGAGAAAGAATAAAAGGAAGAGAAAAAACACTAAAAAGCAGAGGGAAGGAAGATGAATGAGAAAGAGAGTAGAGAGTAGTAAAGAAAATCAAGGGGAAAAAAGGAGAAGAGGGTGGAAATGAGAAACAAAAGAAAAGAATTAAAAACAAAAATAGAGCTAGAAAGGATAAAAATCAAGGGAAGGGGAGGAGAAGAAAGAATAAAGAAAGAAAGAAACCAAACAATCAATGCAGTTGTTGAACCCAGAGAGTAGAAAACTCAAGGGGGTTGGGGGGTGATGGTCGCTCCTGCTGGTCAAGTAATTCATGCTGTGAGTGGAGAAGGGATGTAACAACAGCTGAGCTCCCCACTCTAGATGGAGATCCTATAGGCCTGGGTGTCGTCTATGTTGTCTAGAAGTAGTTCATGGAAGCACTTCAGGTTGCTAGTCTCAGTGTTTGTCAGAACCATTGGGCAGCTGATTATGAACTTTCCTGCCTTTCTAATTCTGGACTGGAGGCTCTATGCATTCTGTAGATCTTGAGTAGAGCCCTCCTGAATCCAGGTACCAAGGTAGTGCAATGGGCACCTTGCCTCACACAGGCTCAAACTGTGTGGCTCAGATCATTGGGTAAATGAGGGTGGGACTGACCTCACCTCTGTTATCCAGGTAAGTGTGAGAAACAAGAAGGAATCCTACATTTTCCATCCTCCTTGTGAATCTGGGCCTTCAGATGGCCATCTGTGTGTCTTTCCAAAGTTGTCTGAAAAAGTTCAAGATGGCCACATCACATCTGGCACCTCTGCTCAGCTTCTCCTCCCAGTAGGTATTCCAGCCACTTCTCTAGACTTTCCTCTGAAGCTCACGGTTCCAGAATTGTCCTCTGTTACCCGTTTCATTTGGTCCCTTTCATTTGTTGTATACTCTGTATAGCATGCCTGCTTCATCTGCCATCTTGCTGGAAGTCACAGGTCTTTCAACTTCTAAGAAAGAGCCTTGCTTAGCTTCTGAGATTTTTTTCCATGATGAAATCTAAGAGTTCGTTGTTGTTGTTAGCTAGCATGTTTATTTAAAGTTGAAGAGCAGAAAGGAGGAAAGGGACAGAAGGAAGATCCACAAGAAAGTATTTCTTGCTAAACACAAACCATTTAATGGAGCAATAGTGAAGTTTGAGCTATCACAAATGGATATGGATGGATCTTGTTATCTAGTGCTGCTGAAACAGAAATACAAGAGGGTGGCTTTAAAGAAGAGAAATTTATTTTCTCACAGTCAAAAGTCCAAGTCAGGGTTTGAGCCATGTCATTTCTTACTTGTCAGCAGCCCCAGGCATTCCTGAGTTCCTTGACTTGTATGGTGTCTGTCTTCCCTGTATGTGTGTCTCTGTGTCTAGTTTTCTGAATATCTCAAGTGATTCATATTAGGATCTGTTCTACACTGATCTCTATGATCTCTTTAGCATCATGAAAGAAAATCCTTATTTCCCAACAGAATCACTCCTTGTTTGGTACAGATACAAGGGTCAGAAATTCAATACATGGTTTTGGGAGTACAATTTAATCCATAGCAAATCTCTTCCCACTAGACCTTACATCAGAAGTTGCATGGAAACTTGGTCTGAATCGTGAAAGGATATTGCTTTTAGGGAGAGAATTATTTTTTAATGTTTCCAAGGCATTTTCTTTCTTGAAGAGCCACATAGAAGGAAGCAAGGTGTGCAGCTGCCCTCTGGTATAAAAAGGATTGTTTCCCGAGGCCCCTGTCCACACCCTATGTGAGAAAGAGAACTCCGATCCCCTATGTGCTGGTGTGGCTTTGTGGATTGCTCAGTCCCTTGTGTTTTATTAGCTCGCTTCTCCAGGGACCAATGGCGCTATCTGTTTCATCTCTGGGCTAGCAGGTGATACTCCAGCTTCTTCTCCAGAGAATATCTGTGTGTCTCAGACAAAATATCCGGATCACCATTTGACATCTAATTTACTTCCCAAGATTCCAAATTGATATTCCATGGGGCCCCATTCCCTCTCCTTCCAGCTGCCCTTCGATACCACCTCTTTCTTTTCTTTGACACCAGATGACTTAGTGTCTTAGTGCTGCTTTAACATAAATATGGAAGTGGATGGGAAGTTGTAAAGAGATCTATTTTCTCATAGTTTAGGAGGTTAGAAGCCTGAATTCAGGGAACTGACTTTATGAGGAGGCTGTCTGTCTCTATTGGTTCTGGGGATGGGTACTTGTCTCAGCTTCCATAGCCCCAATGTTCCTTGGGTCCTTGCGTCCTTGGAGATTACCACATGACAACATGACATCTGTCCTCTCTCCCCCACCCCCCCCCGGTTGTGTTTGCCTGTTGCCTGTGTGTGCTCCTCTTTATGTATTTCAAAAGTCATTAGTTTAAGACACATTCTACATTCTACACTGATATGTCCTCGTTAACTTAACAAGGAAACCTCTATTGCCAAATGGGGATACAAGCACAGCTATATTGGGATTTCAACACATATTTCCTTAACAGCAGCATTTTCCTCACTATCTAGTATCTTCTGGGTTTCTTCCACCTCAATAATGACTCACCCTTTTTCTTTCTTCTAGAAAAATCCTAGTTGTGTTTGCTG
Source organism: Chrysochloris asiatica (assembly GCF_000296735.1). Taxonomy (NCBI): domain Eukaryota; kingdom Metazoa; phylum Chordata; class Mammalia; order Afrosoricida; family Chrysochloridae; genus Chrysochloris; species Chrysochloris asiatica. The sequence goes on from NW_006408567.1 coordinate 8,257,252, forward strand.
TTGCCTTCCCTCATCCCATTGTCTCATCACTGTCTCTTTAAAACTATCGCTGATTCCTGAGGTCCCATGCCTATTACTGAAAACCTAGAAAACTCCTAGGCCATATTTCAAAAGCTACATCAGGAAATTCTGAACATGTTTTGGGATGTCTTCTAATTCTCTGGGATTACAGAGGTTTATAAACTGCATTCCACATTGCCCCCTTGATATTCTTACATACTTCTGAAAGGTCAGAGAGACCAGGTTTCCCTTTATTCAGTTACTAAACATGTATGAGAGCTCTAGGGGAGAGGGATCAAAACAGTCACTCTAATTTCCCTTTTAAAATCTGCTAGGACTATATTAGCATATCTTCCACTCCACTCCATATCACTCAACAAACCTCCAACCAAATCCTTTGCATGAAGTTGATTCCAACTCCTGGAGATCCTACAGGACAGCAGAACTGCTCTGCAGGATTTCTGAGGTCATAAATCTTTATGGACGCATACTGTCTTATCTTTGCCCTCAGAGCAGCTGCTGGGTTCAAACTGCTGACCTTTCAAGTTGTAGCTGAGCATTTTAAGCACCATGCCAACAGGGCTTCAACTGTTAACATAAACCAAAAAAGAAAGAAAAAAAGCAAACCCACTGTCATGAAGTAGATTCTAATTCATAGCAACCCTATATAGGGTTTCTGAGATTATAAATCTCTATGGGAGCCTCATCTGTCTTCAGAGGGGTGACCACTGGCTTTAAACTGCTGATCTTGAGATTAGCAGCCCAATTCTTAACCCACAGCACTACCAGGGCTCCTTGCATTAGCATGTTGATGTTGTTAAGTGCCCTTGAGTCGGTTCCCACTCCTAGTGACCCTGTTTCCGAGGAGCAGCTGGTAGGTTTGAGCCACCAACCTTGGAAATAGATCTCCCACAATTGAAGGATCTCTTGTTCCTTGCAATTTTGAGCAATTATAAATCAGGCTGCTATAAACATTCATGTGCAGGTTTTGTACCAACCTAAATTATCAATTCCTTTATGTAAATATCTAGGAGCATGATTGTTGGGTTGTGTGGTAAGTCATGTTTAGCTTCATAAGAAAACTGTCAGACTGCCTTCCTGTCAATGTGTTTTTTAAAGTTTAGTGACAAAACAAAGATCACTTTTGTTGAACACTTTATCTATGCCAGGCACATCATTTGATGCTTTCTGTGGTTTAGTTCATTTGGACCTAACAACCTGTGAAGGACAGCTATTATTATCTACAATTTATGGGTGAGAAACACAAGAATGAGAGAATTGACTTTTCTCTGAAGTATTCATGACTGCGTTTTGTTGACAAGAAACCAGTTGTTGTTGAGTGAATTCTAATTTGTAGTAATCCCCCGTGTGTCAGAGTAGAACTGTGGCTCCACAGGGTTATTTTTAATTGTTTGGTTTTTAAAAAATTGTTTTTATTGTGAATTGAGCGAAAGTTCACAGGGCAGATCATCAGTTTTACATTCGACAAATCATACACCTTGTTTCATTACAATGGTTATAATCCCCTCCATTTACCTACAGTTAACAGCATTTTCCCTCTATTCATTTTAGCTCATTTTTGTTGTTGTTATTTTAAA
>NW_006408567.1:8261317-8274465 GCF_000296735.1 Chrysochloris asiatica
ATTTGCATCTCTCTAATGCCTAGTGATCGTGAACATTTCTTCCCATCTTTGTTGGCTGCGTGGATCTCCTCCGTGGTGAAGTGTCTGTTCATATCCTGTGCCCATGTTTTAATTGGGTTATTTGTCTTTTTCTTGTGGAGGTGTTGTAGTTTCCTATATATTTTAGAAAGAAGTCCCTTGTCTGCTCCATAGGGTTTTAATAGCTGATTTTTCAGAAGTAGATAAAGTGCCTTTGGGTGGCCAAGAACCTCCAACCTTTCAGTTAGCAAAACAACAGTTAACCATTTGCAACACCTAAGGACTCATTGTTAATGATAAAGTCCTCAAAAAGACATGGGACTCGGGAGTCAATTCAGAAAAGTAATTAGTTACTACAAACATTATCTGCTCTACCCTGGTTGGACCATTCTTGGACGTGGAGCTCTGGGTGCCATCTTTAATTAATATCATGCTACCATTATCTGGTCATACTCAGACAACAGAGAGAGGAAAACACCAGTCTCATATGTAGTGACTTGAGATTTTTACTGCCTCTGAAAGTGACAAGGAGGCACGTAGCTTAAAAAAGGCAACATTCACCAAGATTTCCAATTCGGGTCCTCTGGCCCCGAATTACATTTACCAAACTCCTTCAATTTGGTCCCTGCCCTGTTCCTGTAATAGCCTAACTCTTAGAGACTTTCTGTGCTATTTTCTGCTCCCCTCCTGTGCCTTACAGATCAAAGAAAATATAAAAGGGCGCCAAGCGGTGTTCCTCAAACTTGAGCACTGCACATTTTCTTTTTAAAACAAGAACATTCTTGATAACTTCTTGTCTTGACTTAGACTATTTTTATTTAAATGTTGCTTTAATGTGCATGAACCTATAATTAAACTCCTTGTATTTATGGCTCATGTAGACTTATAAAGCCCAAACAAATTTACAAATTAAATATGCCCAAAGCTTACAAAAAAAAAAAAAAAAGATGCCTCACAATATTCAAGTTGTTGTTATTGTTAGGTGCCATTGAGTCAGTACTGACTCATAGCCACCTTATGCACAGCAGAATGAAACACTGCCCGATCCTGGGCCAACCTCACTACTGTTGCCACAATTATTTAATGCAATCCTAAGGAGCTCTGGTGTGGCCCTGTGGGTTAATACGCTGGACTGCAAAGTCAGTTTGATCTGAAAGGTCGGTAGTTCCAGCTTACCAGCTGCTCCTTGGAAACCCTATACAGGGTCACTATGAGTCTGAACTTAACACTTAACAACAACAACACAACAATGTTATATGGGAACTTAATTGCTGTACACAAACTATGAGCATAGTTCTGCCTGCTGGGCATAGGCTCTGGGAGCTTGTCAGGTGGGTCTAGAGCTGCCAGTGTTCTCTCCACTTCTCACTTTTATAGTGGCTTTAAGCTTGAGTGCATCAGAATTCCCCAGAGGGCTTGTTAAACTCAGATTGCTGGGCCCACCCTCAGTGGTTCTGATTTAGTAGGCCTGGGGGGGTGGGTGCCTTCAAATTTGCATAGTTAACTAGTTCCCAAGCTGATGTTGTTGGTCTGAGGCCCACACTTGGGGAGCCATTGCACCATTCTGATGATCTACAGATATAAGCACAGAAGTATCAGTGACAAATTAGTTCATCCCTATTCCTGTCTCACTAGCCTGTGACAATAAAAATGATCTTTTTTGGCAAGAGTTGAGTGGCACACATGGTTAAACTAGCTGAAAGGTTGGTGGTTCAGACTTCTCAGAAATGCCTCAGATAAAAAGATCTGGCATTCTGCCTGTGAAAACCCTTTGGAGCAGTTCGACTCTACATGCATGAGGCAGCCCACCAAGAGACAGGATCAACTCAATGGCAAATAGCCACAATGACAAACACAAATGCAAAAGGAGGCACTGAATAGAGGGTGCCCAGTGGAGAGTCACCCAGTGGTCACCCAGTGCCCTTGGTGATGACTGATTTGTAAGATGTCTTAGTATATCATCACCAAGAGAATCCACATTAAAACTGAAGAACCACTGAGAAGGGGTCCATGCTCCTTAATTTGAAAAACATGGTATGGGGTGAGCATTATAAAATACTTATCTGTGGAAATAAATGATATTGTGTAAGTACCTACCTTAGATATGAATGTTAGATCTAAGATTAAGACACACAGAGGGTGAGAGTGAGGGCATGCCTTAATAATCTAGTGTGGCTATAACTGAGGAGTTGGTGTGTGGTGCTGCAGGATAAGTACTGGACTGCTCTCTGCAAAGTCGGCAGTTCAAACCCACCAGCCAGTCCTCGAAAATACTCTACAGGATCAAGCCGGCTCAACAGCACTTAACTATAACAGCTTTAACAGAAATACCACAAGTGGATGGCTTCACCAAACAGAAGTTTATTCTCACAGTATGTTGTTGTTGTTAATTGCCATCGAGTCAGTTCTGACCCATAGCAACTCTGTATAGGTTTTCAAGGCTGTAAATTGTTACAGGAGCAGAAAGCCTCATCTTTCTCTCGTGGAGCGGCTGGTAGTTTTGAACTGCTGACCTTAAGGTTCGCAGTCCAATTGGTGTCCACTACACTACCAGAGCTCCTATTCTCACAGTATGGGAGGCTAGATGTCCAAATTCAGAGTGCTGGCTCTAGGGAAGACTTTCTGTTTCTGTGGACTCTGGAAGCAGGTCTTTATCTCTTTTGGTTTCTGCTCCTGGGTGATATTTATGTGGTTTGCATTCCACTTCTCCCATCTCTGCTTTCCCCTTTGCTTGTTTTAAACTCTTTTATATTTCAAAAAAGGTAGATTCCAGACACACCCTACACTAACTGCCTCATTAACATAACAAAATGAACCTATTCCCAAATGGGATTTATAACCATAGGCATGTTGTTGTTAAGTGCCTGGGAGTGGGTTCTGACCCCATAGTGACTCTGTATAGGGTTTCCAAGGAGGAGTGACTAGTGAGCTTGAACTGCCGACCGTGCAGTCAAAGGAATTTACAGTCTGGTGCATTAACCCACAGCACCACATCAGGACTCCAACCATAGGCATTATGGTTATGATTATGTGCTGTGGAGTGGAGTTGGTTCCGGGTTTCTGAGGCTGTAAATCTTTACGGGAGCACAAAGCCTCATCTTTCTCCCATGGAACAGCTGGTAGTTGAACAGCTGACCTTGAGGTTTGCAGCCCGATTGTAACCACTACAGTGCCAGAGCTCCTTAACCATAGGCATGGAGGTTAGGGTTTGCAGTACATATTTTGTTGTTGTTGTTGTTGTTTGTTTTATTTATTTATTTATTTGCAGTACATATTTTTGGAGACACAATTCAATCCCTAACAGGACAGAATCAGTTTTTTTCTCTTTGCTTTTCAGTTCACATTATTCCAGTTCTCCGTAAATATTAGATCTCTGACATATAACACAAGATCCCTGTTGGCACAGTGGTTAAGTGCTTGGTTGCTAACCAAAATAACATCTTCATGGGAGAAAGATGAGGCAGTCTGTTTCCGTAAAGAATGTAGACTTGGAAACCCTTGGCTATCCTATAGGGTTGCTGTGAGTCAGAATCAATATGATTATAACAGGTTTCAGTTTTTTGGATTTTGTTATGTAATAACAAAAGCTTCTTTAAACCTTATTAACTACATGAACCCAAACCAAACTGCACCCTTTGTCATTGAGTGGATTTCGACTCATATCAACCACATGTGTTGCAGATTTTCTTGGCTGTAATCTTTATGGAAGGTTATTGCCAGATTTTTTCTGCAGTGCTCCTGAGTAGGTTCAGACCATAAACCTTTAGGTTAGTAATCTAGTGTCATAAGGGACTCAGTTGGTGTATATTCCAGGCACAGCATCAGGCTGTTGAGGGGATTCCACACAATGTCACATAATGTAAAGGCTTAGAGTCTTTGGCTTGAGGAAGACTCAGGACAGTAGGAACATCCTGGGTCCAGTTTTCAAATAGATGAACTGGTGATTAGTGAAGAGAAGTTAATTTTGTAGTATGACAACTGGGTAGATGATGTAGACTTTGACTTGGCACCTGTTGAGAGAGTTGCCCAGTGGAATGGACTGACTAAGGGGTCATGAAAGGCACACTGAGCTGTAACTGAAAGGTTGGTGTTTGAACTCACCCAGTGGCTCTGCAGGAGTTGTTGTTGTTAAGCGTCACTGAGTTGGTTTTGACCCATTGGGTCAAACCCTATATAGGGTTTCCAAAGAGTGGCTGGTGAGCTTGAACCAATAACCTTGTGGTTCAAACTGACTTTTGCAGGCCAGTGCATTAACCCACAGTGCCACACCAGAAGTAAGATCTGGTAATCTGCTCCCATAAACATTATAGCCAAGAAAATTTTATGGGGTAGTTCTGCTCTGTTACATAGGGTCACAATGAGTCTAAAGTCAGCTGGACAGCAACCTAACAACAAAGGGTTGTGAACAGCTCCTCACTGAATATGTTCAGTGGCCCTTGAATAACAGCTTTTGTGGGATGCTGCAGAGGGTTTCCATCCTTGCAAGGTGTATGTCCAATGCCCCTTCCAGTGCAGAAATTTTACAATTTTGGGGCTGCCTTGCCTTTTCTTTTAACCAGTCTGTAAGACTCTTCCAAAGCCAGGATGTTCTAGCTCTGCTTTAACATATCTAAAAGACAGCATTACATAATAGGTTCTCAAACATGTGTTATTGGTTGCCATTGAGTTGGTTCCGACTGTGGCATCCCCATGGACAGCAGAATCAAACATTGCCCAAGCCTGTGCTGTCTTCATCATCCTTGATATACTGGTCCGTTGTTGTACTTACTGCATTTGGAGTGGCTTCCACCCTAAGAGGCTCATTTCTAGCACTTTATTGGACAATATTCTGGTATCATATATATGGTTTTCATGATCTGATTTTCAGAAGCAGATTGCCAGCCCTTTCTTCCTGATCTGCCTTCATCTGAAGTTACACTAAAACCTGTCCACCTTGGATGACTACTGGCAATTGAAATACAATGGCTTAACTTCCCACACCGTTGCAATGCAAGAGTCACCACCATACAACAATCTGACAGATGATGGTGACTCAAACATATTAACCACCCCTGATGCCCTTCCTTTCCCTCTACCCCCAAACTGGCTCTCCTTCCCTGCCTCCTCAATTCTTTTACTGCTAATTACAGCTCATCCAGATTCCTGAGTTCAAAACTTGGCACCTTCTCTTCAAATGTGTCTTATTTTTTTGCTTTTCTCTTTGCCTTGCACATCTCTGCTCCCACTCAGACTTTCATGGCAACATCAACTGGATTTCCTGCCACCATCACTTGCTTCTGCATCTGAGCCCCTGTAATTACGTGTGCCAGGTGACCCCGCCCCACTCATTTCGCTATGGAAATTTTATTCATGGAGTACTATTCATATCTTAGAGGACGTGTTTCACTAAGTACACTTCTAAGTGCTGCTTTAAAATGACACTGTAGGATAAGCACTGGACTGCTAACCACAAAGTTGGAGATTCAAACCCTCGGAAACCCTATACAGGGGGATTGCTATGAGTCAGAACCGAATCGACAGCACTTAGCAGTAACAATACCTAGTCTCTGGGTGGTGCACATAGTTAAGTGCCCACTATTAACTGAGAGGTTGCTAGTTTGAATCCACCTAAAGACGCTTGGTGATCTACTTTTGAAAAATTACATCCCTTGAATCCCCTATGGAGCATAGTTCTTTTCTGAAACATATGGGGTCACCATGAGTTGATATGGATTCCACAGAGACTGGTTTGATTTGGGCATATGCCTTGTGCATTCCTGTCGCTACGTCAGGTTTTGTGCAGTTGATCTTCTCCATCCTCACACCCAACCAATGACATGGAAGCTTACACACACGTACTCAGCCTGAGGGGCCTCCCTTCTTCCTCTGCTTGTTACAAGTCTTCTTTTGCTCATAACTGAACTCCTCTTGTGATCAAAGAAAATACAGGTCAGCATTCACTCATGTTTGTCCACCTCATCACCGTGTGAGAGGATTGTGCTTATTTATTTGTTTATTTGTTGATTGTCCATCTCCCTCAGCTGTAAGCGCCAGGATATGGTGTAGCCTTGTCTGGAATCCTCAACTCTTAAGTTTCAAGATGGCAAGTTCTTACCTGTTTCAATGAATTTCCAGCTCCCAAAATACTGTCTTGGGCAAAGACACATCCAGCAAATATTTGTGAATGAATGCTCATGTATCTGTCCCTTGAAATCGATTGTGAGTTATGGGGCAGGCCCTGAGAATGATTTCCAGTGGTGTCCGTGGACCTGTAGCTGTTGCTGTTTGAAGCACTGTGATTCAGAGACACCTTGATGGAACTGGGTTTTAAAGTTCTTAATTTCAGTCAGTCTCATAGAATTTTTTTTGGACTGGAAATCCTATTTCATTCTTTAAAAACACATTCCCTTGGACTCTTTTGAACACTTGAGACCTCTTGTCAGGCAGGCATTTCATCCCCATCAGGAAATCTCATCAAAATGATATTAGATTTGCACATGAGGAAGATAAAAATCCTCCAGGAAGTTGTTGCTGTTCTCTAGATTGACTTTAGATATAAGGAGTTAAATCTTCTCAAAAGGGATTTCAACCGCATCATAGATATTGGACCAAGGCCAATTACATCCACAGTTTTGTGCAGTTTTTATTAAAACCAGTTGCCCTGAAGTTGACTCTGACACATGGTGACAGCATATCTATCAGAATAAAACTGTGGTCCATAGGGTTTTCAGTGGCTGATGTTTGGGAAGCAGATCAGCAGACCCTTTTTCCGAGGCACCTCAAGGTAACCTTAAACCTCCAACCTTTTAGTTAGCAGTCAAGTTTGTTAACCATTTGCACCACCCAGGGAATGCCTATGCAATTATTACCCTAGTTCCAAAATGTTTTCATCATCCTAAACAGAAGCTCCTCATTTCCCCGTTCGTTCTTCCTGCCCTTGGTTGTTATTGTTGTTGTTAAGTGCCGTCGAGTCTGTTGCGACTCATAGCAACTCTGTATAGGGTTTCCAAGGACCTTGTGGTCCAGTGCTTTATTCCACAGTGCTAACCCCTCAATAATCTTGGTCTCTACGCATTGCCTATCTAGATAGTTCATGGAAGTGGGAGCAGCCTTTTGTGTCTGACTTAATCAATTAGCATAATGTTTCAAGGTCATCCATGAACATGTGTCAGAACTTCATTCCTCTTTATGGCTGAAAAGCATTCCATTGTGTGTCTGTACCACATTTTATTTGACCATTCATCTGTTATTGGGCAGATGAGTTGTCCCCTTTAGGCATGACAACATATTAGTGTTGCAGTGAACATTGATGTACAAGTAGGAGTGTAATTATTTGAAGTTCTTAGCATCTAAGGCATTTTTCATGTCACTTGGTCTGGACTACCTTTCTGTTGACTTCATTCTCCCCACTATTAGGAGAAAAGATAGAGAAATGTTTGTCCTTTCTTAGGATGTAGCTCTTTGAACTTCTCCTCATTCTTGCGATCTTCTGTCCAAGTCTTCACAATCAACGCTTTCTCTCAAGCCTTTCACCATCGATGCTTCAACGTGGTGCCAGGGGTTCTAGAAAGGTGACGGTGAAGAAGACCATTGAGGTTGGCATCAAAATGAAGCTTCAGCAAAGCCTGGGTCCCCTCCTCCTTATTCTGGTCTCATTTCTCATGTGTCTCTTTCCAGAGGTGTGAACATGTATGCCATGCTGACTGGGACCCTGCCTTTCACAGTGGAGCCTTTTAGCCTGCGAGCTTTGTACCAGAAGATGGTGGACAAAGAAATGAACCCTCTCCCCACTCAGCTCTCCACAGGTAACCCCTGCCTCTCTGTGTTCCACATTCTGGGACTTTCACTCTGACTACTTTTATTTCATTTCTGACATAGTATTTGTGTTGCAGACATGGTATTAGAACTCTCCCATGATTCGTGGGGTTGTCATGAGACAGGAGCCTACTCAATGACAACAACAATTACATCACGTGTTAAAACAAGAGGCCACTCACCGTTTACTGGAGAATTTGTACCTTCCATGTGGGAGTCCCTTGTTCACTTCCCAGTCACTACATCTCATGTGCAGCCACCTCCTGTCTGTCAGTGGAGGCTTGCCTGTTGTTGTGATAATAAACAAGTTTCAGTGGAATAAACAGGTTCCAGACTAAGATGCACTAGGAAGAAAGTCCTGGTGTCTTAGTTATTTAGCGCTGCTATCACAGAATTTCCATAAATGGATGGCTTTACAAAAATAGTAATTTATTCTCCCACAGTTTAGGAAAGGAGAAGTCCTAGTTCAAGGTGTGGGCTCTAGGGTCAGGCTTTCTCTCTCTGTTGGTCCTTATTTCTTGTTGTTGTTGTTGTTGAGTGCCATCCAGTCGGTACCAACTCATAGCGACCCCATGCACAACAGAACAAAACATTGCCCGGTCCTGAGCCAACCTCACAATTGTTGCCATGCTTGAGCCCATTGATGCTGCCACTGTGCCAATCCATTTGGTCTCTTGGTAATCTTCAGGTGGCTTGGCACATATCTTCCCTCAACTCTGCTTCTTTCTTTGACTTGCTCAGACTTGTTTCTGTCTCAAAAGAGATTGATTTAAGACACACCTTACACTAATCCTGTTTCATTAACATGACAAAGACATCCCATTCCCAAGCTTCTTCCAAAAGGATCTCATATTCTCTGTGTGAAAAATAATTGCAGGCTTGCTTGTTTAAAACTCCCCATGTTACAATGTTGACTTAGAAAAAAGCATTTATAATCACATTTCTGTATCTTCTTTAAGCAATTCACTGTAAAGACATATTAGCTTCATTCAAGTTGGGCCTGTGTTTGTGATTTGAATTTTTGAGCCTGTTCAAAAGCTTTTTATTCTATATGTATAGGACAGGTTACAGGATTAAACAGAATCATCAGGTGTGTTTGTAAAATACTCTCACATTTTTAGCTGGTTCACATTTCAGTAAACAGTTTGTATCAAGGTTTGGTTTCAGATTCTGTTGATTAGTGCAGTTGGGTGTGTGTGTGTGCGTGTGCGTGTGTGTGTGTGTGTGTGTGTGTGTGCGGTTCACAATTCACTTCAAGTTTTTGACCTTGACTGTCATTTATTGGGCTCCTTAGAATAAACTTAGATAAGGCATTTGGGGAAAACAAAAAGTAATTTGTTAACTTCCAGTTACCTTCAGTTCCTGTTGAGCTGGCTTGAACTTGTAGGGCCTTTCTGTAGAACAGAATGGAAAGTTGCCTGGTCCTGCTGCATCTTCACAATTGTTGACACAGTGAGTCCATTCTTATGACCACTGTGTGTTTTAATTGCCTTCCAACTTAGGAGGCTCATCTTCAAGCATCATCCTGGACACTATTTGGTTGTCATTGACTAATTTTTAGAAGTAGTCTATCTTAGTCTGGAAGCCCCACTGAAACCTATCCACCATGGGTGACCCTTCTGACATTTGAAATACTGGTAGCCTAGCCTCTAGTATCACAGCAACACGCAAGCCACCATAGTGTGACAGACTGACAGATGAGTAGTGATGAAAGCACAGCACTTGACATTTATTACAGTTATGTATATTTCTCTTGAGTTCATAGAGCATCCATCGACCTACCTGGTCATGAAAGTATGGTTGCCCAATGGAATCCAAGCTGAAATACATTCTTCTGCACAATGATTTAATTTGATCTCTTATGCTAAGGTGGTGGACTCTGGAGGTTGAAAGCAGAGGGAGTATTTTATGATTCTGTAATTATAGAAGAATTATCTTTGCACTGAGGGGTCTAATTCTTGGTGGTAGGAAATGGATAAAATGTTGATGAATTTTAGATCTAATTTAATATTTAGATCTTCAAGCTTTCAGAGATGGAGTGTTGGAGGCACAGTGGTGAAGCACTTGGCTGCTAACTGAAAGACTGGCAATTCTAACCTACGCAGCAGCTCTGTGAGAGAAAGATCTGACAATAGGGCTGTTCTGCCCTCTTACATGGGATCACTATGAGATGAAATTGACTTGATGGCCCTTCATAACTATACAGAGCTTTCAGAAATGTGAAGACACCAGAGCACAAATGAGGAATGGTTATTTATTCATTTGCTTATTTTATAAATACATATTGTAAACCAACTATGTGTGTCGGGCATTGGGAAGATAAAGAACAAACTGCGTGTGTTACCGTCATGAGTTTATATACCAGTGGAGAGGGACAAACACAAATGGATAAAAAAACAATATATTTTATGTTTGGTGAGTGCTTTAAAGCACATAAAATAAAATAGGATAAAGGACCAGAGGGTGAAACTGTTTTGTTGTTGTTGTTGTTTTAAATAAGCATTTTAAAACATATTTTATTTTTACTTAATTTTGTAGATTCACATGCAGTGGTAAGGAAGAAAACACAAAGGTTCCATAGATCCATCTTCTAATTTCCCTCAGCGGAAATACAGTGTCACAACCAGGAAATTTACATTGCTATATTCCTTGGTAGCACAGTGGTACAATAGTAAAGCACTTGGCCAGTGTTTTGAACCCCACCCCCAACAGCTACTCTCTGAGGAAAATAAGTGGCAGTCTGCTTCTATAAAGATTACATCCTTTAAGATCCTATGGGTTCTCATTACTCCAGAACTTGTTTTTAATCTCTAGTAATATTTTCCCAAAGACCCATAATGATGCTGTGCATTAAGCATTGGGCTGTTAAGGTCAGTGGTTCAAACCTTCCAGACATTCCATTGGAGAAAGATAAGGCTGTCAGCACTCATAAAGAATTGCAGTCTCGGGAACTCTATGGAGCATTTCTTCTCTGTGCTATATAGTCACCATGACTTGGAATCGACTCAATGGTAGTTTGTTAATATTACTCTAGCCTTAGTAGCTTGGGCTGTAAGTGACTTTTGACAATGAAAATTAAATTTACCCATAGACATCTACCTAAGTGTTTGTGCTTTTTAAAATAACTATCTGTTGTTAAGTGCTGTTGAGTTGGTTCCGACTCATAGCGACCCTGTTGTATAGGGTTTCCGAGTAGCGGCTGGTGAGCTTGAACCACTAACCTTTGGATTCTAACCCACGTTGCAGTCCAGCGCATTAACCCACAGTGACACACCAGGACAATTTGATCTATGTGTGATCTCACATAGATCAAATTGACAACTTGAAAGGGTAGATAAGCTTAGCAGACAGTGAGTCCAAGTCAGTGGCTGTGGAAGAATTTGGAGAAGAGTGAGAATATTTGTGCAACTTGGAGATCGTAATCAATGACTCTGGCTAAACATGTAGAAATTGCTGAGATGGTGTGTGACTGTATATCTGACCCAAATAAATTAGTTTACGCATAGAGAAGAAAAAGCTGCACTTCTGAGGAACTGAAAAGCAATCTGAGGGTAATTCCAAGAAAGAAATATTAAAAATGTTTCAAGCAATTTCAGCACCACTGGAGCCAGAGTCCTTGCATTGGGCCTGCTGTGAGCAGACAGCTTTATGTTGACCTTGACCTCTGTGTGCTTGTTAGAGAGTTGCATGTTCCCACAAGACTTTGTTGTCCTTGCTTGTCAACAATGCATTGCATTTCTGTATCTGATTTTCCAATTAAGATCTGAACTTTTATTTTTTTAACTGTTGGGCTGTTGTTGTTGTTAAGTGCCATTGAGTCTGTTTCAAATCATCGCAACTCTTTATGGGGTTTCTGAGGAACAGTGGGTGGATTTGAACTACTGACCTTGTGGTTCATGATCCACTACTTAACCTCCAGCACCACACCAGGAGTTCAACTGTTGCGATATATATAGTGCTGTGGGATAATGCACTGGACAGCAAGGTCGGTTGAACCACAAGATTGGTGGTTCAAATTCACCAGCTGCTCCTTTGGAACCCTATACAGGGTTGCTGAATCAGAATTGACTCAATGACACGTAACAACAACAACATATATGTATATGGCTGGCTGGTTGTGTGCCATGGAGTCGGTTCCGACTCATAGCGACCCTGTACAGGGTTTCTGAGGCTGCAAATCTTGACTGGTGTTATAAATCAGAGTGAGAGGCCTGGAAGGCAGCCCACAGTCTTTGAAGTGCTCAGGGCTGGGAATGGCCCAGCCTGGCAGGGCCTAGAGCTGGGAGTCAGCTGCTGATTAATTAGCCTAGGGCATCTTCCCTTGTTTCTGAGAGTGAACGACTTTGGGTTTGCATATGAGCTGCTTCTCTTCTGACAGCTCGCCATTTTCAAACCCTTTGCCCTTTGTGCCCCACCACGTTTGTCTCCTTTGCCCCTTTCTGTACCATCCTCAGAATTGCCAGCATGTTCACATCTCTGATTGTGGCTGTGGTGCCAGTCCAACTCACTGAGAGATTGACTCCCTCTCCCTCACTGACCTTCTACTTCACCAAGCATGATATCCTCCTCCAGCAATTGACCCCTTCCCCCAGCCTTTGATATGGTGTTGCTGTGGGTTTGGCATTGGGCTGCTAACTGCAAAGTCAATGGTTTAAACCTCCAAGTCGCTCCACAGGAAAAAGATGATTCTGTCTGTTTTCATAAAGATGTACAGTCTTAGAGTCCCTATATTGGGTTGTTATGAGTTGGAAACAGCACAGTGACAGTGGGTTTTTGTTGTTGTTTTGATGATGTGTCCGAAGCAAGCAAATTGGAAAATGTTGTGATCCAGAAAGTTTCCTTTGGGCTATTTTATGGAAGTAGATCAGCAGGCCTTTCTTCCTAGTCTTAGTTGGAAGCTCCATTAAAACCTGTCCACTATGGGTGCCCTGTTAGCATTTGGAATACTGATGACATGTCTTCTAGCATCACAGCAACATGTTAGTCACTAGTGTAAGACAAGCTGACAGATAAGTGGTAGCCAACCAGCCTGTTGCTGCTAAGTGACGTTGAGTTGGTTCTGACTCATAGTGACCCTCTGTAGGGCTTCTGAGGAGCAGCTGGTGGATCTGACAGCATCACCCCAGGAGTCTAGGCCACCTTTATTTATGGAACCATATGTTCTCATCTGTAACAAGAGTTGTTATTGTTAGGTGCCATCAAGTCGTTTCTAACTCACAGTGACCCTGTGCACCACAGAGTGAAGTAATGCCCAGGCCTGCACCAGCCTTGTAATTGTTACGTTTGAACTCATTGCTGCTACCATTGTGCCAATCCTTCTTGTTGGAAGTCTTCCT
>NW_006408567.1:8274670-8293196 GCF_000296735.1 Chrysochloris asiatica
TCCTTATTCATTGTCCACCTATACATTCATTAAAGCTACCATTTATTGAATGTGTAGGTACTTGTGGATTTTTGTTTTTATTTTTATTTTTAAGATTTTTATTGTGAATTGAGTGATAGCTTACATGGGAGAACATCAGCTTTACATTCATCTTACCGTATTTTGTTTCATTGCAATGATTACAATCCCCTCCATGCATCATCATTCAACAGCATTTGCTTCCATTCCCTCTGTTTTGTTTTTTTATATACTCTGAAGTACTCAGGAATATATAACCATTCAAACAACCAAAGGAAGCCTGCTTCCCGGCCACCAACACACACAGCCCTTCTCCCTCCCTGAGTCAAGGTCAGCAGCCTCTCCATCTCTCTACATCATTGTCTCTGCCTCCATCTGTGGCGTCACTGCTTCTCTGGATAGGGACCCACACACCACTCTTCTCCCTTGATGGCCCCAGGGTCCTCCGCTCCTGGTCTGCAAAGTCAACCACTCCCCTCATTTTGTTACAAAACGTCTACCTTTACATTTGCAACTCTCACAATCAGTCCTGATAGCAATTATTCACTATTGAACCACAAGTCTTATCCCCATCTCCTTTCACCAGCCCCATCTAGACAAGTTGGAAACCACTCAGTGAAGATTCTACCTTCCCCCACACTCTCTGCAACTAAGCTCCCTCTTGAAAGCTTGTTAGCCAGTCACTTCTTGCCTTTATAGCCCACCCCCCCAATTTTGGGTAGCCAATGACTAAGTTGCCTATCCCTGTCTACCCTGTGTACAGAGGGGGTGGGAATGATCCTTGCTGTAAAGATTCATTCCCTCTTTTGAGCTACTACATCCATAAATATAGGTCAAGTTCATCGAATTGTAGTGGATTGCATTTTTTTCCTCTTCTTTCTTGCTCTAGTCAAGTTCTGATCATCCAGCCATTGAAGCCAGGTCAAATGGGTACTGTCTACAAGTATGGGTGTTCTTGTGCATCTCCCCTCACTTCATATCAGCTGGATGCTTATTCAGCTCTATTACTATGTCCTCTATGACTATGTCCTCTATGACTATGTCCCTGTCCATGGGCTCAAGAGTCCCCAGGTCTCGCTATACTGCTGGCCAACCTTGTGGATGATTTTTATATTATCTTTTGTTCGTATAACAGCCTGGATTGTAGTATTATTCTCAATTTGCCAGTGAAGAAATGGAGTCTTAGAGAAATTAAGTACTTCCTGTGGTTTTGAAATTATTTCTGCTTGACTGCTGAATCTGGAGTTTCTTGCTGTACTGCGCTGCCTGTCTCCCTTTCTTTGTGTTATTAATTACTATCAGAAAGCCTCCCAGGTTGGGAAATATTTACTGATACTCCTGTATAAAATATCTGTTGTCCTTGTGTTTTGAGTAATGTCAATTCAAATTGAAAACATGCAAGTTTAATTAACTGCCTCAGTGACACACATCTTTTATTAACTTGATGATTCATCAAGAATACAATTTACTTTCATGTGTAATGAGTTTTCCACATCTTCATTCTTGTTTTAGGCGATTTTGGAAGGATTTTCACCAAATTTGAGTAGGAAAAGAAAGTCCACGTTGTTGACTTTGTGAGTCCATATTGCAGGTTTCTCAAGAACCACCTTGGTCTCTACCCTATACAACGGGTTGTTATGCATCATGGTAGTTATGTTCTACAGAGCCACTGTGTGCATTGGGTTAGTGAACACTGAACCACCGCTCTGAGGGGAAGTAAAGGGCTAGGCTTCTGTGAGCCTCTGGTCACACGTTTCATCAACTGATCAATACGTAGCCTTGTTTTATGTGCATTTCTTAGAAGGCATCTTGTTTAACATATATTATGGATTTATTAACATTGAACTCATTGCCCATACTACTATAACACATGACTGAATGCAGCTGATCTAACATGTGGATTTTCTCGGCACCTTGGGTGACTCAAAATTTTCACCACTCTTCACGTCTTCGAATGCCTTTGAATGATCGCAAAGGTGTCAGGAGTATTGATTTTGAGCTTATAAATAAATTGTAGTGAGTGGGCGAATCTGCAAACATGAGATCCATAAATACTGAGAATTGACTGTGTTTTGAAAGCTTTAGGCGCCTTTTCAGTTCTTTCTTCTAGACAGCTTTTCTTTCAGCTAGTTGGTACTTGTATGCTGTAGAGTAGTGAATGCCTTTTATGGTTTATAAATCTTTCAGCTATCTTACCTTTTCATCACTGCACCTCAGGGTTAGCATGTATAATACATTCCAAACAGTCACACCAGATCAAGAAGTTTTGGCACTGTGAATTCACTGAAGTAAGGCTGAAGGTAACAGGTTAGTATTTGTGAGGGTTGTGCCAATGCTAATTAAAAATTTCTGAGAATGCTTGATTTCTTAGTTACCTAGTTCTGTGGTAATAGAAAAACCAAAAGTGCGTGGCATTCAAGAACAGAAATTTATTTTCTCACAGTTCCTGTGGCTAAAAGTCCAAACCAGGGTCTCTGCTGTGTTGCTTCTTCCCTTGTCAGTAGCCCCGGATGTTCCTTGGCTCCTTGCTGATAGATGAGCCTCATAAGGTGTCTTCTTCCCCTGTGTGCATGCCATGCCTATGAGCCCGTGAGTATATGTCTGATCTGCTCTTTTTGAAACTCAAGTTCAGAACCCACCCTACTTAGGTATGATCTAATTAACATAACAACATCATAATTATTCATAAACAGGATCACATCCACAGCTACTCAACACCAGTTGCCGTCAAGTCATTTCTGACTCATGACGACTTCATGTGTGTCAGAGTAGAACTGCTCCAGACTTTCAATGGCTGATTTTCCGTAGTGGATTATCAGGGCTTTATTCCGAGATGTCTGGATGAATTCAAACCTCCAACCTGATTATTAGCAGCTGAACTTCTTAACCATTTGCCCCAGGGATTTCGCCACAGGTATAAAACCCAAAACCACTGCCATCTTTGACTGTAATTCACAGCCATTTTATAGAACTCTAATATAGATTAGAACTCTTTGCTAGGGTTTCTGGATACTATAAATCTTTACAGGAGCCACTGGTGGGTTTGAACTGTTGGCCTTGCAGTTAGCAGCCCAATGCTTAACCCATTACCTCACCAGAGCTCAACAGCTTCCCGCTATGTCCGCAGATGCTACAACTCATTACATTTGATTATCAAATAATTCTGGTGGCTGCTTTAGCCTGGGAAGTGATAAGGAAGGAACATCAGGTGGGAATGGGACTCCACTTGCATGCAACATGCATAGGAACTCAAGAAGTCCGATGGCTTCATCTGTTTCCTAAGAGCTGTTCCCTTGGCAAGGTGTCACTATGCTCACGCATCCGGTACAGACATTGGGTAGCTGGTGGCTCGTGGGGATATGTGAGTTTTGAGCAGGAGGAGCACACACTCTGTGTTGTGTTGCTCTTGGTAGTAGAACAAACCACATGGCTCTCGAGATCCCTGAGTGGAAACCCTGAGTGCTAGTTCTCAGGAGTGGGGGGTGACGTGTGGCCATTTCCAGGAGCCCCAGGAGGAGGCAGGTCGTTGTAGTTGTTGTCAGGTACTGTCGAGTAGATTTTTTACTTATAGCCACCTCATGTGACAAAGTACAACTACTCCCATGGGGTTTCACAGGAGCAGACAGCCAGCCCATTCTCCTTCGGAGCCAGTGGTTGGGGTCAAACCACCAACTTTTTGGTTAGCAGCCAGACACTTTAATCATCGCATTGTCGGCGGGGAGTAGGGCCTATGCTAATCCTTTTTGCTTGTGAGACATAGAGACTTTTAAGAGCCCACCTCTTACTTGATATCATTAATATCACATTCAAGTAAAATTTTGCTGAAGATAATTCAAATATACTTGCAGCAGTAGATCAATAGGGAGCTGCCAGAAATTCAAGTCAGAATCAGAAGAGGATGTGAAACAAGGGATAGCATTGTTGGTGTATCTTAACTGAAAGCAGAGAATACCAGACTATGCAAAGATATTCAACTGTGTGGACCATAACAAACTATGGATAACCTTGGGAAGAATGTTGTTGTTGTTAAGTGCCATCGAGTCGGTTCTGACCCATAGCGACCCTGTATAGGGTTTCCAAGGAGCAACTGGTGAGCCTGAACCGCTGACCTTGCAGTTCAAATGGCTTTGCAGTCTGGCACATTAACCCACAGCACCACACCAGGACTACATTTGTGAAGAGTAGGAATTTCAAAATAATTGTGCTCATGAGGAACCTGTACACAGGCAGTCGTTCGAACAGAACAGTGGGCTACTGAATGGCTTAAAATCAGGAAAAGTTTGCATCAGGGTTGTATTCCCTCACCATACTTATTCAGTCTGTATGCTGAGCAAACAATCTAAGAAGTTGAATTATATGCAGAAGAGCATGGCATCAGGATTGGAGGAAGACTCATTAACAACCTGCAGTATTCAGAGTCCTGTTAATGGTGTTGTCAGGTAAGAACTGGACTGCTAACCAAAAGGTTGGTGGTTCAAACCCACCAGCCACTCCTTGGAAACCCTATACAGTGTGACTATGAGTTGGAACTAACTTAATAACAACAGATGAAACAACCTTGCTTGCTGGAAGTGAAGAGGACTTGAAATACTGACGTAGCTCATAGACCATATAGCCTTCAGTATGGATTGCAACTCATTGTAAAGGAAATGCAAATCCTCATAACTGGACCAATAAATAACATCATGATAACTGGAGAAAAGACTGAAGTTGTCAAGAATTTAATTTTACATGGATCCATAATCAATGCTCATAGAAGCAGCAGTACTAGACAAATCTGCTGCAAAAGACCTCTTTAAAGTGTTCAAGAACAAAGATGTCACTTTGAGGGCTAGGGTGTGCATGACCTAAGCAATGGTATTTTCAATCGCTTCATATGCATGTGGAAGACCAAAGGAGAACTGGTGCATTCAAATTATTTTGTGTTGGCAAAGAATATTCAAAGTACCATGTACTACCAGAAGAACAACCAATCTGAAGAAGAATGCTCCTTAGAAATCAGAATGGTGAGAATTTTTGTCTTACATACTTTGTACATATTGTCAGGAAGGACCTGCAGAAGGACATTACGATTTTTAAAGCAGAGGGTCAGTGAAAAGGAAGAATATCCCAAATGAGATGGATTGATACAGTGGCAGCAACAGTGGGCTCAAAGATAACAGCAATTGTGAGGATGATGCTGCTGCACGGGGTAGTGTTTCATTCTGTTGTTCAGAGGGTCACTAGGAGTCAGAACTGGCTTGACGGCTCCTTGCTGTGGGATGAAGCACTGGACTGCAGGGTCAGTTTGAACCAAAAGGCCGGCAGTTCAAATTCACCGGTCGCTCCTTGGAAACTCTATACAGAGTCGCAATGAGTCAGAACCAACTCAACAGCACTTAACAACAACACTTCATAACTCAAAGAACTTTAAGAATGTGCTTAAGGTCTATTTTGGAGAGTAATGCAATGTTTGCAACATCCAAAGAAATAAAATTTGTCAGTAGAAATTTTGAACTAAAATTACTTGTGCTCATCAGCAATTTATGAAGATGCAGAAAGCTTGATTATGAAAATAGAACAAAACCATACATCCAATTTGTCCTGAGATATTCTGTTCATCATACTCTGAAAAACCCTGAAGGTAGTCTGGGCATCATCTCAGGTCCTTTGAGGGTAAGTGACAGAGATGTTTCAAAAATATTACTCACTCAGCAGGCTCTCTCTTGCCCCCAGTTTCCTTTATTAAGCCCACTTCTTTTTTTTCCTCTAATGGTTCTGTAGGATAAGCACTGGATTGTGAATCACAAGGACAGTGGTTTGAGCCCACGAGATGGTATGCTAGTGAAAAATAAGGCTTTTTGCTCCCTCAAAGATTTACAGCCTCAGAAACCCTATACAGGGTCACTATGAGTCAGAACCAACTCAGTGGCACTTAACAGTATGTCCTTGGCTGAGCATCCATGAAGCAAAATACCATCCAAATAGCTTTTGCAGTTTAGAGGGATTTAGGAAAGGGAGATACAGGTTCCAGAAAGAAGAACCTCTTTTCAGAGATATTTGCTTTTGCACACCACTGAAGCACACATGGACAGTTTTACTTGGAGACCCAGACATGTGGTATCAAATGTAACTCAGGATTGGTGCCTACACATCTACTCACTGTTATGGACTGAATTGTGTCCTCAAATTATGTTGAAGTTCTAAGCCCTGCACTGATGAATGTGACCACGTTTGAGGAATAGAGTTTTTCTTTGTAGATCATATCTGTTAAGTAGGTCCTAATCCTCATCCTTTATGAATGGTGTTTTAAAAGAGGAGAGCAGACAAAGATGGGGAAGTTCTACGTGAAAAGATGCATCTCTAAGTCAAAGAATGCCAAGAGGTGCTGGGGACTGTAGAAGCTGACAGAGATAGGGAAGGGCCTTCCCCAAGCCTTGAGAAAGCATGGCCCCTGCTGACACCCTGAATTTGGATTTCTAATCTTTAAAATACGTTTTTAGAATTCTCTAGAAAAACAGAACAAGTGAGATACATGCATATATGATGTGCACATACTTACA
This sequence comes from Chrysochloris asiatica, assembly GCF_000296735.1. Classification (NCBI taxonomy): domain Eukaryota; kingdom Metazoa; phylum Chordata; class Mammalia; order Afrosoricida; family Chrysochloridae; genus Chrysochloris; species Chrysochloris asiatica. The sequence continues at coordinate 8,281,231 of NW_006408567.1, forward strand.
CATACATAGAGAGGTTTACTTCAAGGGATTAGCACACACCGTTGTGGGGATTGGCAAGTGCACAGTCCATAAGTTAGGCCTCAGGCTGGACAGGTATGTAAGCTTGTGGCCCCATATCCGTAGGTCAAGTAACAGGATGAATGCAGAGGTAAAGGCGGGGGGGGGGGGGGGGGAACGGGGGTTCTGTCAAAATACTGATTTATTATCTGAAAGCTGACCATACTGTAAGACACTCCCTTTTTGGCTGCTCGAGTTATCACATAATATTTGATGACATTATGGAAAGTGATTTCACTGCATTCTGTTTGTTACATTATAGAACAGCAACTCGTCTAGTATTTGGCCAAACCATTGGGAACCATAGTCAAGCTGAGTTGACAAATAAAATTAACCATTTTACAGTAACAAAGAAATTTCTGTTCTGTAAAGCTGCCCACTTTGTGGTATTTTGTTATGTCAGCCCTAGGAAACAAAGATTTCTGCTAACTTTTTAAAAAAAAGTTGTATTGTAAATCGAGTGTAAGGCTTATAAAACAGACGTCAGTCCCATGTTCAACAAATTATACACTTTGTGTCATTACACTGATTGAAGTCCCTTCCATATACCATCAATTAACATCTGTACATGTTCCATTGACTCGCATTCCTCTCTGTGTCTTCTACTACCTTCATCTGTTCTATGCCACCTTCCCTCTATTTGTTACAACAGTGGTCTCATACAATATTGCCCTTTTGTATTTGACTAATTTCATACATCATAATGTCATACAGGTTCATCCATGTTATGAGGTATTTATTTCACACATTCATCATTATTCTTCTATATCTGGATTATTCCGTCGTGTGTATGTACCAAAGTTTGTATACATTCTGCTTCTCTTATCTCTTAACATTTATTCCACTTACATTCAGTGTAATTATCAATAGGTATGAATTAATTGCTGTCAGTTTTCTGTGTTTCTATTTTTTTGTATGTGTGGTGTTGCTAGTTTCTTTGTTTCACATGCATTTCTGGGCTGAGTTCATTTTCTTCACTGCTGTTTTTCAATATTTACTAAATCTTTCTTATGTTTTTATTTTGATGTGAAGGTATATTAATTGTTTTTGAGTTTATCTGTAGTCTATTAATTTTTCCCCCTGTTTAAAGCAGTCTGTTTTACCTTGAAATCGACTTGACTTCTTTACCATTTGGAAGTTCTTTATCTAAACTTCCCCTCTTTTTGTTTTGTAGCTATTATAAATTGTTGCCTCTTGTTCCCTATTTTCAGTTTTATAGGTTTTATTTTACTTTGGACACTTCTCTATCTGGGTTAAGCTCTGAGTAGTGTTGTCATGTATGTTAATCTTAGCTTGCTGTTTGTTATTATTGGTTCTCAGTCCAAAGAACAATACCCTTTAGTATTTTTTTGTAAAGTTGGTCTTGTTATTATAAATTCCTTTAATTTCTGTTTTTCTGAAATGTCTCAATTTCACTATCATATTTGAGGGACAGCTTTGCTGGGTATATGATTCTTAGTTGGCAAATTTTTTCTTTCAGAGTTTTGTATCTGTCACCTCGTTGCCTTTTTGCCTGCATGGCTTCGGCTGAGAAATCAGAGCTTAGTCTTATTTATTTTCCCTTTGTGCATAACTATTGTTTTCCCTGAGCTTCTCTCAGGAGTTTTCCCTTGGTTTTGTTTTTGGAAAGTTTGATTATGATATGTCTTGGTGATTTTATTTTGGGGTATATCATTTTTGGGATGTGTTCATCTTCTTAAATGGTTATCTTCTCATCTGTCATGATGTTTGAGAAGTTTCTTTCAGCAACTTTGACGATTTTCTTTGTGTTGTTTATTGTCTCTTCCTGTTCTGAAATTCTAATCACCCATAAGTTAATTCCTTTTCATGGTGTCCCACATAAATCTCCGGCCTTCTTCAATTTTTTAATTCTTTTTTTTTCAGATTGTTCTTCTATTTTGCTAGTTTTGAGAAATTTATCTTCAAGTTCACTAATTTGGGCTTCCATTAATTTAAATCTGCTCCTTTGCCCTTTCAATGTATTGTCCATTTCTCAGATTTTAGTATCAATTGTCTGGAATTCTATTTTTGGGTTTTGTATTGTTTTAAAATTTGCACTTATTTTGTCCGTTTGTTCTTGTAGTGTTTCCTTAAATTCTTCTCAAGTTTTTTTCTGTGTTCTTCTTGTTTTCCTCAATCTTTATGTCAATTCATTGGAAAATATACTTTGGCTTTTTCCCTGGGTAATTCTATTACTCTTTCTTCCTCAGAAACGTTTCTTGGTTCTGCTTATTTGTCATTTTGGGGGGTCACTCTCTTTTTTCTTCATGTGAGTTAAAATCTTCCATTGTGTCTGAGACATTGTGGTGCTGTTGTATTTGATGACTGTTTGTTGGTGTGTTCTTAAAATCTCACCAACTGTCTCCTGGTAGGTGTGATTAGAGAATGAAAGTATCCTTCCATTGTGCAGCTCAGTGTAGGGTGGTTTGTCTGGTGTTGGCTGATGTCTGTTATTGATTTGGTGGTGTAGAAGCTGGTATTGGTTCTTGTCCAGTGGGTGAAGCTGCAGAGGGTACAGTGTGGCTGAGCTGGGGAAAGAGGAGAAAGCACCCACAGGAAACCAAAACAGAACAAATAAACAGGCAAACAACAGTGAGAAGGGAAAATAACAAAGGGGAAAAAAAATAGGCAGCAATAATAAAAAATGATAACTAAAAAAAGGATAGGAAAATAGATCTGTACAGAGAAAAATATGAGAGAAAATAGAAGGAAGAGAAAAAACATCAAAAACAAGACGAGTGAAGATGAAAAGAGAAAGGGACATGAGAATAGTAATGAAAACTCAAGAGGAAAAAAACAAGTAGAAGGAGGATGGAAATGAGAAGTGGGAAAAGAGACTCAAAAACATAACTGGAGATAGAAAGGATAAAAAATCAAAGGAAGTGAAAGAGAGGAAGAAGGAAGCAAGAATAAACAAACAAAATAAGGAAAGGAGAAATAAACAAAAAACTAGTGCAGTTGTTTGACCCAGAAAGGAGAGAACTCTCAGGGTCAGGGGTGTCCTGCTGACTACAGAACTCAAGATGTAGGTGGAGAAGGGATGACAGCTGAATTCTTGGCCCTAGATGGAATTCCTGTAGACCTAGGTGTTGTCTATGTTCAGAGCCTCCAAATTGGAAGTAACATAACATTTCAATACAACTTCAATAAGACTTGCAGCTCTCTGGTGTCCTGGGGGCCTGATTTGCTCAGTTAAGTGAGGATAAGCCTCAGTTTTGGTTCTAGATCGCCAGTCCTTTGAGCTCAGGGAGAACTGGGGCATCCGTTAAGATGGCTTTAAAAGAAAGGACCCCAAAGCAGGACCTGCTAAACCCCTTGAGTCTGTGCTTGTCGTGTAACAATGGCTGTTGAATCAGCCTCGATCCTGGGCACATGGTAACCCCAAGGACAACAGAATAAGCCCATCTCCAGGATGAGTTATGGATCAGACTGTTGTGACTGCAAGCATGTCACTGAGGATCTAATTTAGAGTGCCTTTTACCTTGACCTTTCTGGCTGCTTTCTGAATGTGAAACCTTACCTTGAGTATAAGCACTCTTTATTTTCTTTTATCCCTTCAAGCCTGTAAATAGAACATCAACTCTTTGGTTCACCTCTAAATGAGAAAAAACTGCAGGTTGCACTGTGATGGTTAGGCACAAGCTTTTGCTTTAGCGGGTACCAGTTGTTTACCATATGTAAATATCTTTGGACTTCTAGCACCTCTTTTAAAAAAGAGTGAGAAAGAAATGAGATTTAAAACACCTCACCTGTCAGGAGGGCAGTGGGACTGGATTCAGGCTGTATGAATTATCGTTTTCAAAAACCCAGAAAATATTTTGCCCAGCTTTAACTGGGATGTGCTTTACAGGGGTTAACAGGTGATGTGTGTTCAGCTGGTAACATGGGTGTGCTCTTTGCTGATTGTGTTCACAGGAGCTGTTACCTTCCTGCGCTCTCTCCTGGAACCAGATCCTGTGAAGAGGCCAAATATCCAGCAAGCATTGGCGAACCGCTGGCTTAATGAGAATTACACGGGTAAAGTGCCGTGTAACATCACCTACCCCAACAGGTAACTCGTTGCTCACAGAGGGACTCCTCATGTAGGGTGGGTCAATTCTGCTAGCCCTGGGTAGGAAGCTGCATGTAATGTGGGGAAAAGCCACATTTTCTCTTTGTTGTTCTTACCCCATTAAACCCACACTTCCATAGACAAACAGCACTCTGTGCACAAAAGGCCATACTCCCTCCGAGTATGGCACCTACAGAGGGACAAACCTGCTCCAGAAGATGTCTGTTTCTCCCTCCCTCCGTTTATCACTTCTTTCTTTTCCCCCTCTCTACTTCCCTCCCTCCCATCTTTTCTTCCTTTTTAGGATAATATTTTATTGTGTTTTTGGTGAAAGTTTGAACAGTAAATTAGGTTCACATTTAATAATTTTCACACAACTTGCTCAGTGACATTGGTTACACTTTTAACAGTGTGTCAACAGTCTCATTATTTCCATTCTGGTTGTCTCATTTTCCATAATCTAGTTTCCCCACCCCCTTACCTTCTCATCTTCAATTTAGAGTAATTGTTGACCATTTGGTTTTATACAAATGATATTTTAAAGGCACTTTGCCCTCATGGATGATATTGTTGATTTTATAAACCAATTTGTTATTGAATGACCCCAGGAGATAGTTTAGGTTCAAGGTTTAGGGTTTCTCAGAGCCATAGTCTTAGGAAGTCTTCTAGTTTCAAGTGGTCCAGTAAGTCTGGACCTTTTCAGAATTTGAGTTCTGTTCCACGTTTTTCTTCAATTTTATGGTAAGCCTCTTCCTAATCCACACAGATGAGCCATGAGACTAACTGGGTTCTGAGTGAGTGTGAGTTTCTGGGTGTCTGTGTGTGTGAACACAAAGATGAGTTTGTGTCTCTGTGTGTGTGAATGTGTGTATCTGTGCATTTGTATGTCTGTAAGTCTGTGTCTGTGTCGAGATGTGCTTGTGTGTGTGTATGATATCCGCCACTGACCCTGCTGTCAGAAACAGGCAGAATGTGGTAGACCTGTTCCTCTTCACTTTCAGACTGTTCTGTTGGCATCTCTTCTACTATTTCTTTATTCTAATTGTTTATTTCAGCAGAATGCCCTGCCTTAAAATATTGGGGGTGGGGAGAAAACGTAAAAGAAGAAGTCCTTTGATTTAGGCCCTGTGTCTCTATGAAATCCCTGTGAAGGATTTGCTTTAGCAGTTTCCATGAGGAGGAAGACAGGAATACACAGCATTAAACACTCACCAGTACATTGTAGTGACCCCACTTTTCCAGGCAGGAATGCTGATGACAGACTTGAAAAGCAATACAAGAACACACTTTATGACTTTTTTCTGTTTTTTTGGCACATTGCTCACTAAGCCGAATAAGGTAGAATTCGCACAGTTTCCATTCTCGGCCAGTGCATCTGAGGCTTGTGTGTCACTCGGAGGCTTACCAGGTTACAGTGGAGTGTCCATACTGAGAGGAACTAAGAAGAAAAGCCTGGCAACATACTGCTGAAAATCAGCCAGTGAAAACCGTATGGATCACAACGGTCCAATCCACAACTGGTCATGGGGGATGGAGCAGGACCAGGTAGCATTTTATTCCAATGTGCATGGGGTTGCCATGGGCCAGGGCCAACTAACAACAAAGCCTTGGTTACATTAGTGCAAGCATGTAGGTGGTGGTGGTGATTGTTAAGTGCTGTTGAGTTGGTTCCAACTCATAGTGGTCCTGTATAGGGTTTCTGAGACTAAATCTTTGTGTGAGCAGAGAGCCTCATCTTTCTCTGCAGAGTGGCCGGTGGGCTAGAACTGCCAACCTTGTGGTTCATAGTCCAGTGCTTATTGTAAGGAGCCACTATGCTTTCCAAACAGTAGGTAGCATGGATCTACCCCAGGGGACTACTTTGCACCCTGCTTCCTTCCATCTAAGAATGTCCTCCACTTTTGGTCAAATGTGGCTGAGGACAAGAAAACCACTCATCAAGGGGGACACCATTGTGGGGATGAAAGGGAAGGGGAGTAGGGTGTCTTCCATGGCCATATTTTCAAAATGCCTGGGAAGGTCTGGAAATATCCAGAAAACTTTACAAGAACTGCAGCACTTAGTCCTATAGACAGAATGGGCAAGCAGGACATTTGACTCAGGGAGGAAGTTCTAGAGGAACGTACGTGGCTCAGGTACCTCTGGGGTCTTCACCCACACTGTTGTTGTAGTTAAGTGTCATCGAGTTGGTTCTAATTCCTAGGGACCCTGGGTTTCCAAGGAGCAGTTGGTAGGTTTGAACTGCCAACCTTGTAATTAGTAGTCCATTGCTGATCCCACAGCACTACACCAGGACTCCTACTGGATCAAATTTATACTTGCCATAGAGGAGGTGGGGCCACTGAGTTTCCATCTAGAACTCTAGCATTTGGCTCATGAGTGATAATTTAAACAAAATCTAGATTACTCAGGTTACCAAGGGAACCTGGAAATAGATTGCTGTTTTCTAACACCAGCTTAATTTGGGCCAGTTTCTGAAACAGACACCAGAAATATTACCCCAACGTGAGCTGGAAAGTGAAGCTGAAGGGTCATGCCTCATTACTGGTGCTTATAATAGAAAGCACATAGGTACTTCCTGCTAAAAGAGGGGGCATCAGTGGCAGCCAGATGAGTCATTAAGCTAATGTAATCACCATCTAAATGAGCATAATCAATCCACTCAAGGCAGCAGCTGTTGAAGGAAGTGAAGCTGGGATTAGAGATACAGGGGCCCCTGCATGTCGGTTGCATTTTCATTCACCAAGAAGCACAATCTGGCATCTCATTTTGTAACTTTCCTACAAGTTGTAGACAGACTTTTGTCGACTAAAACTTTGAAAGCTAGGTGTTCTGTACTGGTGTGAAGGGTTGAATTGTGTTCCTATAAAAGATAATGTTGATGTTATAACCTCCAGTACCTGTGACTATGTGACCTTATTTGGAAATAGGTTCTTTAAAGATGTCAGCTAACATGAGATCATACTGGAGTAGAGTAGATCCTAACCCAGTGTAAATGATGAGGAGAGACACAGGTTTGGAGGGAAGGCTGTCGTGAAGACAGAGGTAGAGATTAGAATGATGCACCTAAATCCCCAGAATATCAAGGATTGCTGGCAGCCATTAGAAGTTAGGAAGACACAGGAAGGATCCTCCCTGAGAGTTCTCATGGAGCGTAGCCGTGCTGATACCTTGATTTCAGACTTCTAGCTTTTAGAAATGAGACATGACCAGTTTTTGCTGTTATGTCCCTCAGTATCTGTAAGGGATTGCTTCCAGGACCCATGAAAGACACCAAAATCCGAGGAGGCTTATTGAATGGTGTAGTATTTGCATATAACCTATACACAGCCTTGTGTATACTTTAAATCATCTCTAGATTATGCATAATACCCAGTACAATGTAAATGCCATGTAAATAGCACTTTATGCTTCCTCTTAGCCTTTGAGGGATTGCTTTGATCATTTAATTGCTTTTTTGGAGGCATCCTCCAACCCGTCCCCCAAAATATTTCCGGTCTGAGGTTGGCTGAATTAACGGATGGGAGCCCACGGATACAGAGGGCTGACTGTACTTTGTTATGGCAGCCCTAGGAAAGTTAACTGTTTTTACCACATGGGTAATTTTTACTTTGGACTTAGTCAGAAGCACAGGGCTGGACTTGTAACTAATTAGGTGGATTGTTAAGATGGTTAAGATCTTGTATACTACTGAAGAAAATAGGATGTTGATGAAAGATCCATTTAATCATTTTACACTAGAAGCAGGTCAACCTTCCATTTTTAAATGATCAAATCTGAACTTTTGGTGAAGGCACATGCTACTTACCATCTTTATTTTGAAAAATGCCTGTCTTTAAGACCAAAAAATCTTGATAATTCATTTCCTGGTTCTACCAGTTAAATTGGAAGGTCAGTGGTTCAAGCTCACCTCATATGGGTCAGAACCGACTCGATGGCACTTAACAACAAACCAGTTAAAAGGAGTAAGAACACATGTACTAACAAGCAAGGAGAAGTAAGGGGCATGTGGGCACCTCCAGCAATTATTGCTGTCTTACCTCCAGCTACCCAGGGATGGCTACAAGTGTAAGAAAGCCTCCCTGCTTTTATAGACCAACCAGCCCAAACCTATAGCATCCACAAGTCTGGAGTTCACACAACACCATACTTGTAGCCTGCTGGCTTCCGCTTCCTGTGTGGGTTTGATAATATCCTGGAATGACTTACAGAATTCACAGAGCAGCATGGTTATTTGTTGTTGGATGTCATTGAATCGATTCCAACTCATGTGACAATCTCATGTGACAGAAGCAGATTGCTAGATTTTTCTCCTGTGGAGCCACTGGCAACCTTTTGGATAATAGCCACATGCTTAACAATTTGAGCCACCAGGGCTCCTTGGTATTTGTGTAGAAAATACCAGAAAGAAAAACCAACAGATCTATGGGAGAAAGATGTAGTAGTTTGCCTCTGTAAAGACTTGGTGGTAGTAATGGCTGTGTGCCTTGGAAACCCTATATGGGGTCATTATGAGTTGGAACCAACTCGACGGCACTTAACAACAGTAACAGCTGAAGTGATTAGAAATGAGATCTTATGAACTGTAATTTAAATCACTTCAGGAGGGAAGAAAAAAGAAAGCTGAAGCAAGTGTGACAAAGTGTTAGATAGAGGTGGGTAGTTGCCACTGAGGGGACTCTGACCTATAGCGACCGATGAGACATTGCCTGGTCCTGTGTCACCCTCACTATCACTGGCAAGTGTGAGGCCATCGTTGCAGATCCTGTGCTAGTCTATCTCACTGAAGCTCTCCCTGGCCTGTATAGGTCCTCTTTGTCACCCAACACAGTGTCCTTTTCTAGTAATTGACCCTCCTGATGACATGTAAGTAGCAGGTACATCAGACAGTAGTTTGTTATGATCCATAGAGTAGGGCTGATCTTTGTAAGTAGATTGAAAGGTTTTCTTCTTAGTTTGACTTAATCTGGAAGCTCTGTTGAAACCTAGCCACCCTGGATGACCCTGCTGGTATTTGAAATATTGGTGGTTTAGCTTTCGGCATCACAGTAACACACAAGTCATCACAATACAACAAACTGACAGACACAATTGCTAAATCCAGGTGATGGATATCAATAAGGTAATTACTGTTCCCTCCATTTTTCTTAACAGCAGTCAAATGGATGAATGGATGGGTGGATGGCTGGATGGATGGCTGGCTGGCTGGATGGATAGATGGATGGATGGAAGGATGGATAGGTGGATTGATGGATGGGTGGGTGGATAGATGGATTGATGGATGGGTGGGAAGATGGATGGGGGGTGGATAGATGGATGGATAGGTGGATGGATGCATGGATGGATAGATGGTAGATGGATGGATGGGTGGGTGGATGGATGGGCATGTGGGTAGATGGATGGATACGTGGATAGATGGATGGCTGAGTGGATGGATGGGTGGGTGCATAGATGGGTAGATGGATGGGGGTGGATGGATGGATGGATGGATGGATGGATGGATGGGTAGATAGATGGATGGGTGGATGGATGGATGGATGCATGGATAGATGGATGGGTGGGTGGATAGATGGGTAGATGGATGGGTGGGGGATAGATGGATGGAGAGGTGGATAGATGGTAGATGGATGGGTGGGTGGATAGATGGATGGATAGGTGGATGGGTGGATAGATGAATGGATGGATGGGTGGGTGGATAGATGGATAGGTGGGTGGTTGGATGTATGGATGGGTGATTGAGTGGATGGGCAGTGAGCATGATTGTCCACAGGAGGCCTGTGTGGGCTGACTTTGCAGCTGCATATGTATGGTTTACTTGTGAGGCCCCAGAGTCTTTCCGTGAAGATCAGAAGTAACCATTCCCCTTCCCTTTGTGTAGGATCCACCTGGAGGACCTGAGCCCGAGTGTGGTGCTGCACATGACGGAGAAGCTGGGCTTCAAAAATAGTGACGTGATCAACACCGTGCTCTCCAACCGTGCCTGCCACATCCTTGCCATCTACTTCCTCTTAAACAAGAAACTGGAGCGCTATCTCTCCGGGGTGAGTGGCCCCTCGTAGTGGGGTTCTGTGATCTCTTTGGGAAAAAAAGTGCTGTTTCACTTCAAGTGTGTCCTAGTTACTGAGACTTGATCCAGAGCTGTTAATTAACTGCTTGTTGTTGTTGTTAAGTACAGGTGAGTCAGTTTCAACCCACAGAAACCCTGTATAAGGTTTCCAAGGAGCAGCTGGTGAGCTTGAACTGCCAACCCTGCTGTTCAAACTGACTTTGCAAATCCAGCGTATTAACCCACAGCGCCACAACACAGTGCCCATTAGGCTATGTTTTTTGAATGTGAAATAAAATAGTAGCAAAATGTACTTTTCAGATTGCTTTTATCTGAGGTGTTTTCAAATATTCTCACATAGACTTAAGTCCTGGGCCTAATTGTAAAGGGTTCAAGTTCCTTTCCCTTCAGTGTTTCTGTTACCCTTTTTTGTTTTGCTATCCTTGAGTTCCTTATGTTCCCCATGTTGTAGACATTGGGGACTTCTGTGACTAGAAAGATGGTATAAACAGTTACTGTGCTGGGCTGCTGACCAAAGGAGCCTTGAATGAAAGACCTGGGGGGGTCTGTATCTGAAAACTTAGTTATTGAAAACCCTATGTCTCATCTACCCTGGAAGAAAGCAAAAGTCACTAAAAAGACAGGAAAGAAAGGAAAGACCAAAATAGATGTGAGAAGTGACTCTGAAGCTTGCCCTGGAATGTAGAGAAACAAAAGTGACTGGAAGAAATGAGGAAGTAAAAAGAGCTGAACAGAAAATCTCCAAGGGTGTCTCTAGAAGACAAAGCAAAGTATTAGAATGAAATGTGTAAAGAACTGGAGTTAGAAAACCAAAAGGTAAGAACATGCTCAGCGTTTCTCAAGCTGAAAGAACTGAAGAAAAAATTCAAGCCTCGCCTTGTTATTGAGGATTCTATGGGCAAAATGGAAGGAACCTTGGTAGTGTGGTGGATTACAAGCCGCTAACTGTAAAGTCAGTAATTCAGATCTATCAGTCATTACATGGGAGAAAGAGAAGGCTTTCTGCTCCTGTAAAGATTTGCAGCCTTGGAAACCCTCAGAAATACAGGGTCACTATGAATTGGAACCGACTCCATGGCACTTAATAGCAACAATGGGCAAAATATTGAATGATGCAGAAAGCATCAAAAGAAGGAATACGCAGAGTCACTATACCAAAAAGAAATGGTCAATGTTCAACAATTTCAAGAAATAACATACAATCAAGAACCAATGGAACTGAAGGGAGAAGTGCAAGCAGCACTGAATGAACAAGAACAGGGCTCCAGTAACTGATAGAACGCAAATTGAAATCTTTCAACAAACTGATTCAGCACTGGAAGCATTCACTTATCTCTGCCAAGAAATTTGGAAAACAGCTACCTGGCCCACTCTTTGGAAGAGATCCATATTTGTGCCCATTGCAAAGAGAGGTGATCCAACAGAATGCAGCAATCATTCAACAATATCATTAATGTCGCATGCCAGTAAAAATTTGCGTATCCAAATGCATTTCTGTTGTTGTTGTTAGGTGCCATCGAGTTGGTACTGACTCATAGCGACCTTATGCACAGCAGAACGAAACACTGCCTGATCCTGGGCCAACCTCACTACTGTTTCCACGCTTGAGTCCATCAGTGCTGCCACCTGGCCAATCCATCTCATTGGGGGTCTTCCTCTTTTTCTCTGACCCTCCATCTTACCAAGCATGATATCCTTCTCTAGAGACTGTTCCCTCCTGACAATATGTCCAAAGTATGAGAGACCAAGTTTGGCCATTTTGGCTTCTAAGGAGTACTCTGGCTGCACTTC
>NW_006408567.1:8293881-8321253 GCF_000296735.1 Chrysochloris asiatica
ACACAATCAAAAGCCTTTGCGTAGTCAATAAAGCACAGGTAAACATCTTTCTGATAGTCTCTGCTTTCAGCCAAGATCCATCGGATATCAACAATGATATCCTTGTTCCTCGGGCTATTCTGAATCTGGCTTGAGCCTCTGGAGGTTCTCTGTCAATGTATGCTTGTAGCTGTTTCTGTATTACCTTTGGTAAAACTTTATTCACATGGGATATCAAAGAGATTGTCTGATGATTTCCGCATTCTGTTGGATCACCTCTCTTTGGAATGGGCACAAATACGAATCTCTTCCAATCAGTTGACCAGACAGTCGTCTTCCAAATTTCTTGGCAGAGATGAGTGAGTGCCTCCTGTGCTGCCTCACTTTCTTGAAAGATTTCAATTTTTGTTCCATCAATTCCTGGTGCCTTGTTCTTTGCCAATTCCTTCAATGCACCTTGGTATCCAAATGCATACCATATTTAAATGCATCAGTTTTCTCTGGTCTTCCTTATTCATTCTCATGTATAGGAAATGGTTGAAAGTACCATAGCTTTCATCAAGCATACCTCATCATTAATATCACATGGGAAAAAAAATTGTGCTAAAGGTAATTAAAAAGCTGTTGTAGCAGCACATCAAAGGAAACTGCCGGAAATTTATCTTCGATTCAGAAGAGGATGTGGAACTAGGGTTATTGCTGACATCAGATGGATCTTGGCTAAAAGCAGAGAATACTAGGAAGATGTTTACTTGTGCTTTACTGATATGCAAAGGCTTTCAACTGTGTGGACCATGACAAACTGTAGATAACACTGGGAAGAATGGGTACTCCAGAATACTTAATTGTGCTCATGAGGAACTTGTACATACACCAAGAGGCAGTTGTTTGAACAGACCAAGGGGATATTGAGTGGTTTAAACTCAAGAAAGTTGTGTGCCAGAGTTGTATCCTTTCACCATAGTTAATCAGTCTATATACTGGATTAATTATGGGAGAAGCTGGATTATATGAAGAAGAATGCAGCAAAAGGATTCGAGGAAGACTCATTAGCAACCTGTAATTTGCAGGTAATACAGCCTTGCTTGCTGGAAGCAAAGGGGACTTAAAATACTGATGAAGACCAAAGACTACAGCTTTCAGTATGGATTGCATTCAAAGTAAAGAATGATATTTTCTGTTGATTCATATGCATTTTGAAGTTGGACAATGAGTAAGGAAGACCATACAGGAATTGATGCATTTGAACTATGGTGTTGGAGAAGAATATTAAAAGTACCATGGACTGCCAGAATAACAAACAAATCTGTGTTGGAAGAAGTACAACTAGAATGTTCCTTAGAAGTCAACATGGCAAGACTTCTCTCAGATAAGACATGCAAGTAGGAGGGCCCAGGCACTGGAGAACAACATTATGATTGGTAAAGTGGAGGGTCATCAAAAATAGGAAGACCCCAAGGTAGTGGATTGACAAATTGACAGCAGCAATGGGTTCAAATGTAACAACAATTATGAGGATGGCATAGAACTGGGCAATGTTTTATTCTATTGTGTATCAGGTCACTGTGATTTGGAACCAACATGATGGCACCTAGCAACAACAATAGCATCTACTCTGAAACCTGAAGAACTAGATAATGCCCAACTACCACTACCAGCTGTCCTGATCATGGCCATAAAAGATGGATCCAGACAGAACAGGACGAAAACAGAACAGAACTCATAGTGCTAAAAAGTTGAGATTTAATTGGACCAGTTGAGACTAAAGGACTCCCTGAGGTACTTCCTAATCCCAGAACCAAACTATCCCCTAAAATCATCTTTTAGCAAAATAGCAGATTGGCACACAAAATAAAGGATATTACCCATGAATTCAGGGCTCTATTATAAAACCGTCTTTATGAGATCAAAAGGCCAACAGTTAACTCCAAAGCAAAGATGAGAAGTAAAGGGGCCAGGGAAACTAGAGCACTAGAAATGGAATAATCAGAATGCAATTAAAGAGAATGCTGACTCACTGTAAAAATTGTAGCTAATGTCACAGACAACTTGTACAGAAATTGTCAAATGGGAACCTAGTTTACAATGTAAACTTTCACCGTAATGTTGGAGGAGCAGTGCTTCTTAGACATGTTTCCAGCAGCTCTGTTCGCATGTTCTTAATCCAAAAGTCCTGATGGTGCAATGGTTCAATGTTTGGCTACTAACCAAAAAGTCCAAACTCCGTGATTGTTTTGCAGGAGAAATAAAGATTTACAGCCTTGGAAACCCTGTGGGGGCTAGGGATGGACAGTTCTAGGGTCACTATGTTGTTGTTGTTATGTGCTGTTGAGTTGGTTCCAACTCCAAGCGTCCCTGTATTGATAGGGTTTCTGCAGCTTTAAATCTCCGAGGGAGCAGAAAGCCTCATTTTCTGTAAGTTGAAATAACTTGATAGTAGTGAGTTTGGATTTTATTTGTCTGTGTGGGTGTGTGTCTTATCCAGAAAATAAGACCAAAATGAAGCTTCACTGGCTCAACCCTGGCACCTTCACTCAGAAAGTCCCAGTGTCCTGTGTCACCTAGGGGGTACAGTTAGGAGAGCTATGGTGTGGAGTGGTGGCCTCACATGCTGGTCACCTTCATTCTTCTGCTTCAAGCAGAAGACTGGGTGAGAGAATTTACATACGTCCCTAGCTAGTTTTGATTTAATCCCTTCTCTCCACACGGACAGTGACTGAGAAAGTATTTGTACAGTTTTGTTCCTCTGCTGTGTCCAGTGTCAAGGTTGTGCTATTGCAAATCTGAGCATACTTTTCTACTGAGAACTCAGCTGATGGAGTTCTAACTGCTGGTGGTGGTCTGCCATGCAGTCGGTTCCCACTCACACTGACCCTGTACAGGGTTTCCAAACCTGTAGATCTTTACGGGAGCTGAAGGCCTCATCTTTCTCCCATGGAGTGGCTAGTAAATTCAAACTGCTGGCTTTGCTGTTAATGGACCGACGCAAAACCACTATGTTACCAGGACTCCTAGTTCTAACTAGAGAATGTTTTTGCTTCTGTGCTTGCTTCACACTTAGCCCTTAAATCATAGGACGCCCATCCTGAGGTGGTGGTAGTTTAGTGTCTTCCATGCAGGGGTCCCAAGTTCGATTCCCAGCCAATATACCTCGTGTGCAGCCACCACTCATCTCTCAGTGGAGGTTTGTGTGTTGCTGTGATGCTAAACAGCAGAGCTTCAAGACTGAAACAGACTAGAAAGAAAGGCCTGATGGTCTACTTCCAAAAATCAGTCAATGAAAATCACCACTAGCTGATCATGGGGGTGGTGCAGGTTGGGTAACATTTTGTTCTACTGTGCAGGGACTCACCATGAGTGAGGAGCCAACATGATGGCAGCTGACAACAACAACAATCTTGTTTGAGAGCCAACATCTCGGAAAGTGGCTGTTTTTAACTGGAGTCATTTAACCCACAGGGACAATTACAGCTGGTACTCTTGGTGGTTTCCAGATGTGATTAATTTAATTGCTTTGTGTATGCTGCCCTACTTATTAATCTTACCCACGAATTACCAACAAACTAAAGTATCAAGAGAAGATGGAAGGAAGACACAGAGTCACTGTAACAAAAGGAAATGGTTAATGTTCAACCGTCTCAAGAAGTAGCATATGATCAAGAGCCAATGATACTAAAGGAGGAAGTCCAAGGTGCATTGAAGGAATTGGCAAAGAACAAGGCACCAGGAATTGATGGAATAAAAATTGAAATCTTTCAAGCAAGTGAGGCGACACAAGAGGCACTCACTCATCTCTGCCAAGAAATTTGGAAGATGACTATCTGGCCGACTGATTGGAAGAGATCCATATTTGTGCCCATTCCAAAGAGAGGTGACCCAATGGAATGTGGAAATCATCAGACAATCTCTTTGATAGCCCATGTGAGTAAAGTTTTACTAAAGGTAATACAGAAACAGCTACAAGCATACATTGACAGAGAACTTCCAGAGGCTCAAGCCAGATTTGGAAGAGGCCGTGGAATAAGGGATATCATTGCTGATGTTCGATGAATCTTGGCTGAAAGCAGAGACTATCAGAAAGATGTTTACCTGTGCTTTATTGACTATGCAAAGGCTTTCAATTATGTGGACCATGACAAGCTATAAGCAACATTGTGAAGTATGAGTATTCTGGAACACTTAATTGTGCTCATGAAGAATCTGTACCTGGACCAAGAAGCAGTTGTTTGAACAGAACATGGGAACACTGAATGGTTTAAAATTAAGACAGGTGTACGACAGGGTTGTATTCTTTCACCATACTTACTCAACCTGTATGCTGAGCAAATAATCCAAGAAGCTGGGTTCTATGAAGAAAAATGTGACATCAGGATCGGAAGAAAACTCATTAACAACCTGCAATATGCAGATGATACAACCTTGCTTGCTGAAAATGAAGATGACTTAAAACATTTACTGATGAAGATCAAAGAGCACAGCCTTTGATATGGATAACATCTCAATGTAAAGAAAACAAAAATCCTCACCACTGGACCAATAAACAACATTCTTATCAAGACTGAAGTTGTCAAGGACTTAATTCTTCTTGTATCAACTATCAAGACTCATGGAAGCAGCAGTCAAGAAATCAGACGATGCATTGCATAGGCAAACCTGCTACACAAGACCTTTTTAAAGTGTTGAAAAGCAAAGATGTCAGCTTGAGGACTAAGGTGCGCCTGACCCAAGCCATGGTATTTTCAATAACCTCATGTGCATGCAAAAGCTGGACAGTGAATAAGGAAGACCGTAGAAGAACTTATGCTTTTATGGCGTTGGAGAAGAATATTGAAAGTGCCATGGGCTGCCAAACAAACCAATAGATCTGTTTTGGAAGAAGTGATGCCAGAGTGCTCCTTAGAGACCAGAATGGCCAAAGTTCATCTCTCATACTTCAGACATATTGTCAGGAAGGACCAGTCGCTGGAGAAGGATATATCATATTTGGTAAGGTGGAGGGTCAGAGAAAAAGAGGAAGACCTCCAACGATATAGATTGGCCAAGTGGCAGCATCGATGGACTCAAGCGTGGCAACAGTAGTGAGGTTGGCCCAGGATCGGGCAGTGTTTTGTTCTGCTGTGCATAAGGTCTCTATGAGTTGGCACTGACTTGATGGCACCTAACAACAACAACGTGTAGAGTTCTGAAACCCAAACTAGTGAATCAAGTATAATGTTAAGCCTCCACGATGTGTCATTCCTTCCCTCGTCTCTTCATTCTGGTTTCTTACTAAAACCTAGAAAGATATGTTCTATGTTGGAAAGCCTGAGAGGTCATTCCATGAACTTTTTGAAGCCTACTCCTATGTATTCTATTTAGTAGTTTATTAAAAATATTATTCTTCATGGCTCATCTGTTCTCCTTATTGTCAGTGATTTTTGCTCCCATAGCCCATTGCACAGATGGAAGGACTGAGGTTTGTCTAGGCTCAATGGCCCACCCAGGGTCACACAGTCCTTCCCTGGCAGAGACAGTAGCAGAAATATGTTGTCTGATACTGGGTCTGGAGTTCTGCGTCCTGCCTGTAGAGTACCTTGGGATGAGGCTTTGCGTTGTAACTAATGGGCATGCCAACCATTTTTGCACGTTCTTAGCTAAACACATGGCTTCGGTTTAAAAATTAATGACTACATAATAGACATTTCTATTTCCCAAGAGTTTGGACATGTTATATTTTCTTTTCTTCTCTGACAGAAATCCGACATCCAGGACAGTGTCTGCTACAAGACCCAGCTCTACCAGATAGAAAAGTGCAGGTCCACTAACGAGCCCTATGAGGTGGGTAACAGTTGAATCAAAGCCAGGAATACCTAGAAGAAATTGCATCAGTGGGGGAACATGTAAATGAAATCATTTATTGTGGGACACGGGAGTTACAAAAGACTAATATTCACTGTCTTAGTTTCATCAACCTTCTGTAACAGAAATACCACAAGTGGGGTGCCTATAAAGGACAGAAATTCATTTTCTCATAGTTTTAGAAGTTAACAGTCCAAATTGTGGTCTCAGCCATGCCTATGCCTTCTGTGAATCTCTCCGTTCGTTCTGATGTCTGTCCATGATCCTTGGAGTTGCTTTGCTTCTAGAAGATTCTCACATGGAGTCTGTCTTTTCTTCTGTGTGTACATCTCTGTGTCTCATCTGGTCTTTTTATAACTCAGACATGATTAGCTTAAGGGTTCATTCTACACTGGTAGGACCTCAACTGGTAGCTGTTGAAGTTCTACTCCCCATTACCTATGAATTTGACCTTGTTTGGCAATAAGATCTCTGAAGAAGTACCAGTAAAGTCAACATGAGATCATAAAAAAGAAGGGTCATATGAAACATCTCTTTTTGGGTTGTAGGAGACACAATTCAACCCACAAGAGCAGGAATAGTAGACTAGAAAAACGTACTTTTTCATCCAAAAAACTTTCCCAGCCCTCTTCTTCCTTTCTTCTCCCAATGCTAAGTATTGCATTCATTTACATTTTCATGCATTTTTCACCTCTTAGAGATCACA
The DNA here is from genome assembly GCF_000296735.1 of Chrysochloris asiatica. NCBI lineage: Eukaryota > Metazoa > Chordata > Mammalia > Afrosoricida > Chrysochloridae > Chrysochloris > Chrysochloris asiatica. The sequence goes on from NW_006408567.1 coordinate 8,300,405, forward strand.
CAGTGGTTTTCATCATTAGGTACTCACTGGAATTACCCAGGGAGCTTTAAAAAAATATTGATGTCCAACTTCTGTTCCCCAGGATTCCGTGGCATGGACATCCAGATGTTTCATTGCTCCAGGCTATTCTAATCTGTAGTCACAGTTAAGAACCGTAATTTGGCTCCCGAGAGATGATGGCCCCACTGTGAGTGTAATAATTAATCTTGTGTGTCAACTGGACTAGGCTCTGGTTCCCAGTGGTTTGGTCAAACACTAGTCTAGTTCCTGTCATGGAACGGTGATTAAATCAATGATTAATACGTCACCAGGGCTCCACTGGGTTGTCTTAGGTGCTCAGTAAGTATTTACAAAGATGAACAAGCAAGTGTATCAAGTGATCTTGACCCATGTCTCAGAAAATGGATAGAATTTAGATATGGAACAGGAGAGGGTGGAACATTCTAGGTGGAGCACCTGGAATAATAAAAGTAATGGCGTTGCGTACAGCATACGACACAAGTCCCTTGTCATCATCACTCTGTTGGGACTGTTTTAGGGTTGGTCATCTGTACTGAAGGCATTCTGCCTCGGGTCCAGAGATGCAGAATTCACTGGTAGGCTTCCCTGGTTCTCCGTATAGATTTGCCTCTTCTGTTGCTGTTAGTATCTGTCAAGTCTGCACTTGCTCATGGTGACCTCGTGTATAACAAAATGAAGCACTGTCCAGTCCTGTGCAATCCTCACAATCATTCATAAGCTTGAGTCCATTGCTGTAGCCATGGGTCAATCCATCTCTTGTAGAGTTTTCTTTGTTTTTGCTGACCCTCTACATTACCAACCCTGATGTCTTTTTTGAAGCAATTGGTCTTTTCTGATGTCCAAAGGAAGTAAGCTGGAACATTCTGGTTGTATATCTCCTAAGACTGATTTGTTCATTCTCATGGAAGTCCATCATTCTCCTCAATGCATCAACTCTTCTGTCTTTCTTTTTCATTGTCCAACTTTCTCATGCCTATTAGGGGATTGAAAACACACATTTTAATCATCAAAATGACATTTTAAGCACATTAAAGAGATCTCTTTTGGCAGATTGCCCAGTGCAATACACCATTTGATTTCTTGACTGCCTCCTTAGGGCCTCAGTAGTACAAACTTAGGTGCCCTGGGTGCCCTGTGTATATGCCCTAAATCTCTTCTAAGCGACTTTGTTGACATTTGTGCCCACTACTGCCCTTGTACTGGAGCCTCGGGTCTCTGTGATGTGTGTCAGAAGGTGCCTGAACTGTGTTTGGAGCCTTTTTTTTCCACCCAGACTCTTTTTCTCTAATGATTACTTCACTTGTCCTGAAAACACATGGTGTACACTTCAGACATCGGTTGAAATATTTAATGGTTAGAGTTTAAATAGGAACACTAATGGGAAAACAAGATTTCAATTTTCTATGATCCATTTGTTTTCTCCAAACTGAAGCAATATTTCTGCTAATTAAATTACAGGCTATGACTAGATTATCCAACTTGTCTCCTTTGGAACCCAGAAAATGAATTACAGCCTATTAGAATATGTGCTAGGGAGGTCTGAAAGAGCCCTGATTTTATAAGTAAAGCCCGCTCAGGGCTTCTGGGGGTTTTGTTATGGTTGTCATCAGCTGGTCCCAGAGGAAAGTTCCAAGACATTGAATGGGGGTGTGGCTAGGGGTGGGGTGGGACAAGGGAGCAATGAATAGGAGTTTCAAGTTGTCTCTGATCTGGCTCAGGGTCTGTGTCTCCCAGGGATGTCATGAAACTGAATCCATGCCCTAAGTCCAAGTAATAGCCTCTTTGTCTTCAGTTCTTTTTTCCTAGGAGACAAAGGAGCGGAATTAGTTTGAAAAACCCTCCCTCTGGGGGTTACAGTGCTGTGACTTGGACTTTTATCATTTTCTCTACCTCTTCTTCCTGCCCAAGACAGACTATCTGTGAAAGTGGGACACATACCCCATCTAAGAACACTGAGTCGAGAGATTCCTCTTCCTATATAAACTGAGCCCTTGAGGACTGGAGGGATGAAGAAGAGGCTGTCATTGTTTCAAAACTGGCTTATTAACGCCAGAGTCCCTGGGTGCTACTGATGGGTAATGCACTAGTTTCCTAATGAAAAGGTTAGAAGTTAGAAGAGGTGCCTCAGAAGAACGGCCTGGCAATTTACTTCCCAAAAATCTACCACTGAAAGCTCTATGGGTCACAGTTACACTATGACATACATGATGTCACTGTGAGGTGGGGTCAACTTGACAGTAGCTGCTTTTTAAAAAAAAAAATTAAAACCACCAGGACAGAAGTTTTTTTTTGTTTTTTTTCCGTTAACACCTTGAAAAAATAATGCTACTGTGTGGAAAACTGTAAAATAGAACTAGGGGGTATTCTCCACTATGGCAAAGTAACATTGCTGCTTATTGAAAGGTAAAATATTAGAATGTTCACTTCATGTCTGATTTCAAAACCTGGAAAACTTTAAATGAAGTTTGATATCAGGAAGAACGAATTTGTGTTTGAAATCAGAATGGTAGTTACCTTTGGGGACAAGGATGCTGGGAGAGGACATGGAGGAGACTGCTGAGGGCTGGCTGGACTTTGTTTCTTGATCTGTGTTGTGCTGCTAGTAAAAACACACAGACTTGTTTATTCATCATGAGTGTACTGTTTTGTGTTCTAAACTTCAATGGAAGTGTCTTTGTATTAGATCCCTCGGGCTGTAGTAACAAAACACCATAATACACAGGCAGCTAATAAACACAAAAATTCATTGTCTCATAGTTCTGGAAGCTAGAAGTCCAAATCAGGATATCAGCCATGTTGATTCCTTCCAAGGCTCTGAAAAATAGTCTTCCCCGTGCATCTTCCCTAGATCTGGTAGTAGCATTGGGCATTCTTCTCCTTGAATGTGCATCTTCACATGGTGACCTTAATTTGTCTCCCTGTCTCGGAGTCCCTCCTCTTTCATACACACTACAATCACAGAGAATTAGGACCCATCCCACTCCTGTATAGGAGCCCTAGTAATATAGTGCATTACAAACTGGGCAGCTAACTACAAGGTCTGCAGCTCAAATCTACCAGCTGCTCCGAGAGAAAAAAAGGAAGCCTTCTGTTGCCGTAAAGACTTACAGCCTCAGATTTACAGGTCACCATGAGTTGGAACCAACTCGGTGGCACACAACCACCACCAACTACTTTTATATGACCTCATATTAACATAACTGATAACATCTCCAAGGTTCCTATTTCCAAACAAGGTCAAATTGGACTTCACCATGGCTTTTTGGAAGAACATAGTTTGATCCATAACAGTCTCAACATGACAGCCTTAAGCTTCGATGGCAAGTTTACCTAGAAAATCTTTTTAATGCATAAATTAGGACATCTGCTGCTTGTTTCCATGACTTTTCAGGAGTTTGGTTTCTTGTCTGTAAACACTGAAAAGGACAGTTTGCAACAGAAGCTGCAGAGGAAATAGTAGCGAGTAGATCTTAGGGAATAAACAGCAGATGTAGCTTCCTGAACTGTTGAAAATGCTGCTTTTCACAGGCCTCCCTGGACACCTGGACAAGAGACCTTGAATTCCCTGCTGTGCAGGTAAGAACAAGTTGCATTATGATCCTAAAAGGTTGGATGGACTCTGCTCAGGGTGGCCCGCCCCTCCCTCTGAACCGGAACTAAAACATGCAGACTCCTACTTGGGAGTCTGTCTGCCAAGTGCTGCACTCTCCCCTGCAGTTGGTGTTTCCTATATTTAATTATATTTAATTGGCTGGGGTTTGGGGATTTGGTTTTGTTATAACTGCACATCCTGGCTTTGCATTTGTGTTTTTACCTACGTGAGAAGTAGGGTTTGCAATAGCCCAGAAATTCCAGGCTCTGTGGCTTAATTTATGAGCCAAACCTCTTTTTCTCAACTCACTCTTGTATTTCTCTGCTGCAAATCAGAACTTGGTGGTTTCTCCTTACGTAATGGAAAGCAGACTCCCTGGGCCCATGGGCCATTTCAGGTGCATGTGATTGGTACCTGGTTCCTCTCTGCTGTGCCAGACAGGCAGGCAAGGGCTCATGTAGCATCAAGGGACCTCAGACTCCAGAGACATCCATGCTGGAGTTAACAGAGTTACTCAAAGAAGATAGCTTCTGCTCATCTCAAACCACCAGGGCCTCCCTGCTGCTGGACTCACCTTAGCCAGAACTGCAGTGCATCCTACGTTGACAATAGGGGCAACAGCTTCTGCTCTGTTCAGTGGATGCATTTGCTGTTCAGAGGATAATGTAGGTGTGATGCGGGAGTTCATTTTAGACTCAAGTACATGGGAACAAACCTCTTGGTTGCAAATGAGGAAGTGACTGGCACAGGGTCCCTTGATGAGTTACTGAAAGAGCCAAGAATGGGTTCCAGATTTCCTGGCCGAACTACAAACATGACTGATGTCACTGGTACATCACCCTACAAAGCAAAGCCCAGACTGAGGGCGAGAGGGCTTGGCTACTTGGAATGTAAGAGCCTGGAGTTATTCTTCTATAGCTGCTGCCTTGGAAGTGTTGGAGGCCCTGCCTCTGGGGACCAGCACCCCCAGCTCAGACCCCAGAGGGAGAGAACCAGGCTCCTGGAAGCTGCAGATATCACCCTTCAGAAGATCTGTGGATCATCACCATCTTCGTCTCCTAGGTTTGCTATGACAATAGACCTCAAAGTAGGAGACTTTAAAGAGCAAGAATTCGTTTTCTCACAATTCTGGAGGCTACAAGTCCAAATCAGAGTGTTGGCCATGTTGATTCCTTCTGAAGCTTCTGAGAGAGAATCGGTCCCATGGCTCTCCCCTAGCTTCTGCAAGCTCCTACAAACCTTGCTATTCCTTGGCCTATAGCTATGTCTGCTTCCATCATCACATGGCCTCCCATTCTTTGTCTTCTTTTGCAAGGATGCCACTCAGATGGACTTAGGTCCCACTGTCATGTTAACTAACAACATTGCAGAAAATCATCTTCCCAAACAAGGTCATCTTCACAGGGACCCGGGGTGCGGGAACTTCAATACATCTTGTTGGAGGACACACTTCAATCTAGAACACTCACTGGCTTCTTCTTCTCTTCACGACAGTAGAGGTGTATTGTGTAGTTGATCCTTTCTGAAGTCACATTTCCAGAACGTCCAGGATTGCCTTTCCAAATGCCCATGCCAGTCTGCAGTGGGTAGAAGATGAGTTCAAGAAAATCAGAACCAGTGTCCCCACTGAATAGTTTTCATCTTGCCTAGATAGGTCTGGTGAAAAGAGATGGGGATAAATAAGATTCTTACAATTCAACAGTGAGTAATTGTTATCGTGACTAATTGTGACTGTCACAACTGTGAAGGTAGAAGTTTTGTAACGAAAAGGGGGGAATGGTTAATCTTACAGTCCAGAAACAGAGGACCCTGGGACCATCAAGTGAGAAGAGCATAAGTGGAATGTGATACCTTATCCAGAGAAGCAGTGACACTAAAGATGGAGGCAGAGATGGGGACATGGAGAGAGGGAGCAGCTGAGGACTCTAGACTCATGGAAAGAGAGGGACTGAATGCTGGCAGCTAGGAGGCACACTTGCAGAATGTGCCCTTTAGTTGTTTAAATGATTATATATTCCTGAGTGTTTTTGTGTACATCTCTCCCCCACAACCTCAACTCCCCCCTGCCCCCTCAAAAAAAAGGAAAACAGAGGGGATGGAAGCAAATACTGTTGAATGGTGATGCATGGAGGTGATTGTAATCATTGTAATGAAATGATGGTGTAAAGCCGATGTTCTCCCATGTAAACTATCACTCGGTTCACAATAAACAAGAAAAGAAAACTAGAACTGTTGTATATGTAGGTTGCAGTTGTAGCCTCTGTGGTCCCCTCTCTGATCTGCTTTTAGGGGTGCAGGACTGTTCCCTGAATGGCAAACAGGATCTGCTTCAAATGGAGAGCTGGAATTCCGTGGTCTACCCCCAAAGGTCCAGAGGGTGGATGGGAAACGTTGGGAGGCGGGGAGCTGAAGAAGTTAAAGAATCCTACAGGCAGCCCACAGTTGTGTGTTAATGCAGGAGGATGCATCTAGAAGGAGGAATGTAACTAGTCCCTCTGAAGATATTTTTCTGTTACATAAGGCAATTTAGTGTCATGCTCCTTAGGAAATTTCTTTTTGAAAAAAATAGGCCATGCAAATGAAAAGGTATAATTGAATGATCGGTTTACACATTTTATCGTATGTGCTTAAAGGGCAGTAAAATTGGCTGGCTGCAAACAAACATGATTTCTGAGGACTTTTGACCCTTCACCCATGGACTGACCCAATGAAAGTCCCTTCAGGGAACAGTTGTGAGGGGAATTCTTGGCATCAACCTAGAAATCATCGAGTCTTTTAGGCTGGAGGGGAAGGAAAGTTCTGAGGGATTGTGGAGGAAGTGCCAGCACTCAGGATCCTGGAATTGAGTTCACCAAGGATGGCCTTGGCTGGAATTTTGATTGACCCTTTTTCCTACTCCACAGCTGGCTCTCTGCTCGCCATCATCCTATGGTCAGTTACAGTAGAGATTTCCAGAGCCAGCCGTGGCCTCTTTCCTCAGAAAATTAGTGTGCTGTGTACCTCTCTGGCCTAATAAACTATCTGGTCAGTGACACTGGCCCCCGGAAACTTTGCATCTTAATCCTTTATCTTTGGAGAGCCAAGAGAAGGGTTGAAAGGAGAGAAACAAACCTATAAGGCCCTGGCGGCTTTCTAAGCACAGGTGACATAGGTTGCAAAGATTTTCTTATTGTTTAGAAAGCAATCCTGAAAAAGGAGGGACTACAATTTTGTTTTGTTTTTTTTTCTTCTGAATATTGTTTAAAAAATTATGACCAAAGTGCATTTAATTTTCTTTTCTTGTTTAAAGATAGAACTGTTAAATTTTGTATAAAAATAGAGATAGAACCAAACAAGAGGAGGAAATTCTTCTGGACATTTCAGGAAAGGCCAGCCAGTGGGTTGGGGTGTGAAAGCTTTTCCTCTTTGTCTCAGAAAAGGTTACTGGTAGTGTTTCACGGAATAGAGAGGGAATTGTGGTGGTCCTCTACTGGCCTTGACCAGGAAAACCTGGATCACATGACCTCCACAGCAGCCCTGTTAATAGCCTGGACCACACAGCTTCCCCCACAGTATCCCACGTGACAATCTGGACCACACAGCTTCCCTGTAGTGCCCCCAATATTGTCTTCAGGAGCCCTAGGAATACAGCTAGGCACCACCTCTGCCTCAGTGACTGGATCCCAGCATTTCTTCTTGGCCATCTGACTTCAAGAAGGCAATATTGAGTCAAGGGTTAAGAGCACCACCTTCAGGGTTCTTGTTCTCATTCTGACTTTTGATGGGGCTCAACAGTAAATTACTTAACCACTGTAGGCTGTCTCCTCATCTTCAAGAAGGGTGACAGAACCTACCACCTCGTTGGGCACGTTTGTAATTTGAGGACTGGCGCATCATGTATCTTCAGTAAAGGCTCATGCCAGCTATTTTGATGCTGAGGAAAGAATTTCTAAAAGCTTCTCCACTCCTTTCTTCTGACCTGCCATTTCAGCTAACAGACCCCCCTCAACAGGATCTCGCTCCACCTGGTGTGGTTCACAGTTTAGCTTCCTCACTGCCTCTTTACCCTAGCCCTCCTCTCACCCTCAAAACCTGGACACAATGAATCCCAATTCAATAGAGGCTTTGGAAATCCTCACCAGAAAAGGCTACATAAAAGAGCAAGAGGAGGTTTTCTTGAGAAGCTTTTCAACAACATGCATGAAAAATAGATGAACTCTCCTGAATTGCAAATGCTTTTAAAGTTTAAGGCAAAAATGTGAAAAATCTCTCCTTTTTTTTTTTCCCTCATCCACAATAAGGTTGGAGATGTGGTTACCTCTGTTTAACAATAAACATCAAACACAGGCAAAGGATTTCTTTTTAATGGCATCACCCTTTCCAGAAGTTTGAACTCAATTAATTTAAATCAGTGCAGTTTCTACTGGCATTAGCTTCCATTTATTGAGCCTTCCTCAAAGTGTCTGGCTTTATTCCAGAGAGTGTGGGATTGAAGATATCTAAAATTGTCAAATTCACTCCCATCAGAGAGATCGTAATCAATAAAGGCAAGGCTTACAGCAAAATGGCTAAATATATGCCACTTTTAAGTACACGACTAAGTGTTCACATGACTAAGAGATGGGAAAAGCCAGTAACTCATGCCAGGGTTGCTCAGGATGATGGATTCTTACCCACAGTGTGCTGGCCATTTTTTGGCTTGACTGAACAAACTAGAATTGATGTTAAGCTGGGTGTGGCTACATTTAAAGTTGCCTTTGTACAAAGCCATTTCTGTGGGCAGATTCTTAGGACACTACTTTAAATGCAGACAGTAGATTTCCAGAAGTCCCGATCTGCTTTGCCTTTACTCCTTCAACTTGTTCCAGAATAATTGGCCTCCTAGGTTTCAGTTGTGGCGTTGGGGAAGAATATTGAATATGCCAAGGACTGCCAGAAGAGCAAACAAATTGGTCTTAGAAGAAATAAATCCGGAATGTTCCTTCGAAGCAAGGATAGCGAGTCTTCATCTCATTTATTTTGGACATATCATTAGAAAAGGCCAGTCGATAGAAAAGGATATCATAGTTGGTAAAGTGGAGGGTCTGTGAAACGAGGGAAATCCTCCTGAGACAGATGGGCACAATAGCCACAACAATGGGCTCCAAAATTGCATTGATCAAGAAGATGCTGCAAGATCAGGCTGTTCACACAGAAGGCCATCCTCAGTCAGAGCCAACTCAATGGCAACTAGCAACAACAACACAGATGACCTTGTTCGTGCTGGAGGAAGCTGGATACCATCAAAGCCTGCTTGCTGCCAAGCTGGACATTGGCTCTTCCATCCTTCAACACAAAGTCAAGAATGTACAATTTTGAAAAGCTGGAGTTAACTCTAATCCACTTGGATTCGCCTTTTTTTTTTTTTAGTTTTTATTGTGAATTGAGTGATAGTTTACATGGGAGAACATCAGCTTTACATTCATCCTATCACATTTTGTTTCATTACAATGATTATAATTCCCCTCCATGCATCATCAATCAACCAAAGGGTACATCCCTCAAGCCTGCCCCCTCGGCCGTCAGCACACAGCCCCTTTCCCTCCCTGAGTCCAGAGTCCCCAGCCGCTCCATCGCTCCACATCATCATCTCTGCCTCCATCTCTGGCATCACTTCTTCTCTGGATATGGTCCCTACTTGGATTCACCTTTTAAAGAGGAATCACTTTGTATATTCTTTTTTTGTCACAGCCACCATAGTTAATAGTCATACTATAACGTCACACCTAAGAATGCTGGGTCAGTGACAAAGAGGAAGACCCCCAGTGAGACGGATTGGCACAGTGTCAATAGCAATGGGCTCAAGCGTACCAATAGGACTTGGCAGTGTTTTATTCTGTTGTGTATAAAGTCACTATGAGTTGGAGCCAACTTAACAACACCAAGAATAGTAATGTTAACTCAACAATAACATCTACTCTTCAGTCCTTACTTAATTAACTTCCAAATAGCTCCCAAATGTCTTATATAATCTTTTTTTTTAAGTCTAAGAGTCAAAACATGATAAAGAGATTTTAGATTAAGAGACTAAAGAGATAGGTGATCAATTATTATATTTCTCTGACTACTTTATGTTTTCTCCCAATTTAAAGGATAAAAAGCCCAAAGAACAGGAAAAAAGAGGGGATTTTCTTCATTGGCCTTTTTCCAAGAAGTTGGATAAGAACCTGTCTTCACACAAGCAGGCCCATGGCTCACTCATCACACAGATCCAGGGCACCAAAGCACTCCTGAGGGACCGGAAGTCCTCCAAGCCTGGGCTCCCCGACAAAGGTGGGTCGGCTCTGGGTGACTTCTCAGGCCACACATGTTGAACTGTGGGTCTTATGTACACCCCCAAGGAGAGGAATGATTCTTGTGCTGAGTGGAATAGCAGAGTTAATACACCTGAGGCAACCCAAGAACCATAAAGCATCCAATTGTGTGGTGTTGGTCATCTGTGCAGGAAGGATTAGAGAAAGGAGAGGTGGGGATGATGCTATGAGGAGGCTTTTAATTCCATTTTTCTATGAATTTTCTGAAACCTCCTCCTTGTATGGGAACAGAGATGCACTGTGTTATGGAAGTACTTGTTGTTGTGAAGTGCCATTGAGTCGATTCCGACCCATAGTGACCCTTTGTAGGGTTTCTAAGGAGCAGCTGGTGAGCTTGAACTACCGACCTGGCAGTTCAAATGGCTTTGCAGTTTGGTGCATTAACCCACAGCGCCACACCAGAAGTCCTATGGAAGTACTTAGGTGCATGGTATCTTGGGAACAGATATCAGGGTGAATGATATTGTTGTTGTTGTTAAGTACCTTGGAGTCGGTTCCAACTCATAGCAACCCTGCACAGGGTTTCTGAGGCTGTAAATCTTTACAGGAGCAGAACGCCTCGTCTTTCTCTCATGGAGCCGCTGGTAGTCTCAAACTGCTAACCTTGAGGTTGGCAGCCTAACTTGTAACCACTACGTTACCATAGGGGATCAGAAAAGTTGGAGCTTCAAGTCTACCCTGAGGCACCTCAGAAGAAAGTCCTGGTAATCTACTTTAAAAAAAAAATCAGCTACTAAAAACCTTATGGAACATAGTTCTACTCTGAGGCACGTGGATTCACCATGAGTCGGGATCAACTCAACGACAACTGGTTTGGTTTATGTTTTGTTTATGTCAGGATCAGAGTATTCTCAGTATCCTTGGATGGCTCCTGAAACCATCCCCAATGGGCCCCACACACACACAGCTTGCTCCCACAGCAGGGCCTGCAGAAAAAAGATGCTTAAGTGGAACTTGTTCCACGTGAACTTGGCCTTATTTCCCTCAGTACCACACATGTGGGGGTTTTCCCTTTCCTTTCTGGCACAGTTTGCAAGCCTAGTTTCCAGCCTATGCCAACTCGAGATAAAAATGTTGGAGATTAGCTCACTGTCTTAAATATATAGAAGACTGTTCATCCCCGTGGAGAATTGGATGAGGCAGCAGTCAGATCAAAAGTTGTGAGGGAAATGCTCATTCCAGGGTGGGAGAGCTGAGGACTGACTTACAGATGCTCAGTTAGTTGGACTTGGCGTTCTTTGAGGGACTTTGTTGATTGCTTATCATCTGCATGCATCTGATTTATTCATAGACCCTTTGGCAGGATCAGAATTTTAAGCAACCCAAAGGGGAGTTGATGTTAAATTGATGTCTTACTTTCTGAATGCTTACTATACTAACAAATACCACAATTGTGTGACTTTAACAAACTAACTTATTTTCTCACAGTTCAGGTTAGAAGTCTGAATACAGGGCCCGACTCTGTCTCTCAGCTCTGGAGAAAGATCCTTGTTTCTTTTCAACTTCTGTCCCTTGGTGCCTTGGCAGTCTTCTTGTGGCATGATATCTTTCTTTCCCCATCTGGGCTTGTTTGCTTCTGTGCCTAATTTGCTCCTTTTAGATCTCAAGAAGGTGTGCTGGTGGTGCAATGGTTAAGTACTTGACTGCTAACTAAAAGGTTAGAGGTTCAAACTCACTAGCCACTCTGCAGGAGAAAGACCTTGTAATCTGCTCCCATATAGACCACTGTTGTTGTTAAGTGCTGTTGAGTCAGTTCTGACCCATAGCGACCCTGTGTAGGTTTCCCAAGGAACAGCTGGTGAGCGTGAACTGCCAACCTTGCTGACTTTGCAGTCTAGCTCATTAACCCACTGTGCCACACGAGGCCTCCCCCATATATATTACAGCCTTGGAAACCCTATGAGGCAGTTCTTTCTGCCCTATAGAGTCACACTATGAATAGGAATCAACTCTATGGCACACAACAACATAACTTTGTTAACATTCACAAATGGGATTATACCCACAGATATACAGTTTAGGAGTCTAACACACACTTTTGGGGACATACTTAAAACTGTTAACACTTGGTGCCATGAGGCATATGGAAACCAGAAGACCTCCCATTACCAGATCTCTGTCCACTCCATTCTAGAAAGACTGCAGGCCTTTGGGACAGTCAGATGCCATTGCTGGCCACTGTGATGAAGTGGGCAAGGTCATTGGACCTCCACTGGGTAACACAGTACCTCACAAAACTGACGCTCAGAGCAGGTGGGAGAGAAGAGATGTGCGCACGGTTTGTGTAGCTGTTTTCATGCTTTCGTTTGCTTTCTCAGTTGTAGATTCCTTCAGCTGCCGCAGTATTTTCCGCAAAGCCTCTGATTCCAATTGTGTGGCCTCTTCGTCTATGGAGTTTATCCCTGTTCCACCACCCAGGACCCCTAGAATTGTAAAGAAACCGGAGCCCCATCAGCAAGGGCCTGGAAGTGCTGGTGTTACCCCCAAGGAGGACCCCCTGATGCTGGATATGGTGCGCTCCTTCGAGTCTGTTGATCGTGTTGATCCTGCAGAACTGCTGTCCCCATCTCATCACTACCGGATTCTCAACTCCCCCATGAACTTTGCACGCAGAAATTCCAGTGAGAGAACACTCTCCCTGGTCCTGCCCACCGGAAGCACTTCACCTGTCCAGACTCCCACGCACACCACTCTGGTCTCCTTTGCTCATGAAGACAGGAACAGCCCCCTCAAAGAGGAGGGGGTGTGCTGCCCACCCCCGGTTCCCAGTAGCGGCACCACGCAGCCTTTGGGGAGCCCGAATTGTGTGAAAAGCCGTGGCAGGTTCCCCATGATGGGCATCGGGCAGATGCTGAGGAAACGACATCAGAGCCTGCAGCCTTCAGCGGATAGGCTTCTAGAGGCCAGCATGCCCCCACTGCAGCCCCTGGCCCCTGTGAGTCTCTCCTTTGACATGGCCGATGGCGTCAAAGGTCAGTGTTAACCTGGGCCAGCAGTCTTCCTGACCTATTGAAGGAAAGCATTCAAACAGGGCTGAACACAACCGTCAGGGCCTGAAGATAACAGAAGCCTCTGTGGAATATCCTTCATGGCCTCATCTCCCTGTCTGCTCCAACTTCGGAACAGCTGAAATCCAGACCCAAAGCCTGCACAATCTAACCTCGCAAGGGACCCCAGAGATGCTCTTAACCTCTAGGAGAATGGCAATGTCAGTTCTTCAGACCCTCCTACTTTCCATCCACTCATCCGCTCTCCACCTCCTTCTGCTGGACTCAGGGGTGGCTGTATTTGTTGTTAGCTGTGGCTCCTGACTCATGGTGACCGCAGTGGAATGAAATGTGCCATCCCGTCTTCAATTGTGAAGCGGATCATTGTGATGCACAGAGCTTCACTGGCTGATTTTCAGAAGTAGATTGATTGCCAAGCCCTTTGTCCTAGTCAGTCTTAGTCTAGAAGCTCTTAGTCTGTTTCACATCCTAGCCACACACAAGCCTCTGTTGACAGTCAGGTGGTGCCTGCATAGGAGGTATAATGAATGGCTGAGAATCAAACCTAGATTTCCCACATGAAGGTGAGAATTCTACGGTTGAACTACCACTACACCTGAGCTTGGGGGTGAAAGGCAGGAACTGTCCATCTGTCTGGGCCACTTGGATTACATAGACTATTAGAAGACCTTTCTTCCCTTGGTGCAATGTGTGTACTGCTCAGTGGATTGTTCTGTTTTTAGCACGGAGACCAACAGCTTCCCAAAATGCTTCATCCACCAAAGCACTTGCAGGCACATGTTTTCCTCTGCGGAGTGAAGCAGCCCTTTCTCTGTAGCAGGGAACACCTGCAAGCCAGCAGAGGCTGTCAGCCTAGAGCACCGGAGTCCAACAACCTCAGAGGAATAGAGGAGCCCCGCCACTCAGCTGCCAGGCCTGTCCCCTCTAAAGCAGAAAGGGCTATTGAATGAGGGTTGAACCCCAAATAGTGGGGATCCCAGTGAACAAAAAGAAAGGAACACTCAAAGTCTTGACCATTGTTTTTTTTTTTTTTTTCTTTTGGTTGAAAATTACTAATGATTGAATTATCTTCTCTGGAGAGATTTCTTTCTGTGATGTCATTACATCAAAGTAACATAATATTTTAAAACCTGGATGGAGAGATGAGGAAGATGTAGTGTGCAGAGCATAGATGCTTGCTCAGGAGGTGTTTTCAGTGGCTATGGGACTAAGGTGGCCTGCAGGAGGGGCCCAACATAGCCTGGATCCCTCTGGAGGACATAATGCATGGTTATAATTGGCTACCTGGGAAGAAAGAAAAGGAGGGTTAAAGTCAAATTTGAAAGACAAGAAGACAACATCACCTCTAAGTACCTCTGAGCAGTGCAGTTTTCAAGCTGCCAAACAAACAAGTGGTTTTCAGAGCTCAACTCGTTTGCTCCTAGCTGTGAGCAGGCAGGAAGCATATTTAAAATAAAGTGCAGTTTCTTCTTTGAGGAAGCAGTGTTCTGCAAACAGGGTTTTAGTCCATGTTCTGTGTTCGTACTTTTTGCCAAGGATCAAACCAAAGATGCGTCTCTGGTTCTGTATGTGTTTTGTCCCTGTGTGCACATTTTGTGGACCATGATGTTATCTGACCTTGTTCAGCTGGAGTCCGAAAAGGACTCTCCCAACATGGGGCACTTGGAAGGAAGTACTTGTTTGTGGACAGGACTGGAAAGGGGAGAAGAAATAGCACAGGTCGGATGCTGGTGAGTTTAGGAAATGGGTTGCAAGATGGCACAGAGCCTTCAACATTTGAGTACTGCAGATGGGTCCAGAAAGCACCACCGTGGGCACATTGGAGTGACCAGAAACCACTGCTGTGGACATACTAGGATAGTAGTCTCAGCTTGTTGATTCCAAAAACAGACCCAAACTGTTCACCCCCACCACTAGCCAGTCCTGGCCACACAACCGTGAGGTGCTTCTTCATAATTTCCTCATTTAGCCACTGGTGTCTTCCTTTGACCCCCACAAGTCACTGACTAAGCAAGGAGAGAATGGATAGCCCCTGACCTTGTCAAGACTTCCTGAGGCGAAGGGTCACCCTGGCTCTGGAGCACAGTGGGAGGCAGTCAGCTCCTGGACACCGGTGTTATTCTTCTGTAATGGTTTCAGACCAGCTTCTAGAACTTTAAATTGAAAACAGCTTTGAACTCAGAAGGAAAGAATTCTCTTTTAAAAAAGAGACCCTTCTCTCTATTTGATATGAAGTGTTTGATTTTAGATCTGTGAAGTGTTTTACCTTGACAGATGGCTTCCAGTTGCAGCTGTCCTGCTCTGTAAGTCTGCAGTCGGTGTACCTGTACCTGTGTGTGGTGACCTCCTTTAGGCCTTTGGTATCTTTTTCTCATATTTGCCTTTCCTTGAGAACATGCGTGTTTCCGTGTCTCTGTTAGATTGGGAGAACATGTTTTCCGTTCCTTGTGTGCTTCAAGAATAGCTGCAGATGTCTGGACAACTAACTGACCACATTGCAATTGTTAGCTTAAACTGTGAACTCAGGTTTATTCTGAACCCAGTAAGAGGTGATGGGAGTGAGAAATGGGGAACAACTGTGTTTTGTGTGTGTGAATACCTGACAAATCTATGAAATCGAGTGAAAGAAGAAATGTTTAAATTCTTGATTATTTTATTATATTTATACGGAAAACTTGACTGCCCCTTTGGTAAGTACAAAGTGTGTTGTCTGTGTGACCCATGACTGGTTTTCATCAGTCCACTGTGCCTGATTTCAGTTGGCCTAGAGTTTTGGACGGAAACAACTGAACTGTTATCATGTGACGTGCAAGAGAAAAAGTCGGTTTTAATTGTATGATTTGGACATCGGTAAGGACTCTATTTATGTCACTATTATTAAATACATGTACTTTTATATGACTGTGAAATATACTTTTCCCTCACTATGACTGCATCATTTATTTATTGATAATTCATAGAATGTGGAGTACATTGCTGATGAATAGTACCATCTACTATGTAAAGTTCTTAGTCCAACAATTGGCTGGTGTTGTAGAGCAAAACCTCAGTCTGCTTAAACTAAAAGCAAAAGAGATTTATTGATGGATAGAACCATTCACTAATGGAGGTAAAACAGAGCAACCAGGAAAGTGCTCCAGTTTACTAAAGTGCTCCAGTTTACTAGAGCACTTACTGACTAAAGTGCTCCAGTTTACTAGAGCTGAAGAGAGATATTTATAGTTGAAAGAAAATTTTCAACAAAGTTCTAATTGGTTGACCCTCCCTGGACTTGCCAAGACATAGTCAAATGATTGCAAAGACTTTTTTCTTGGGCCCATTCTGGGCTTGCCCAGACTCGTCTAAGCATAGCCACATTGCCTGTTTAGCAAATTGTTGAAATTAGTTGAAGAGTTATAGCTTTAAAGTAGAAGCAGGAGTGCAAACTAGAAGGACTTCAGTTTGTTGTCCCTGCATCAGCCAACTGATGATGCTAATAAGTACAAAGAATCCCAAATTTTGAATCATCCTTTCACGCTTTAAAGCAGAAATGGGGCCTGAGCCAAAATGAAGTCTATTGGGCTAAGATGGAACCGGAGTAAACCCTCAGTCAGTCATTGTGGGATACCTCAATTTTAGAATACTCTTACACATCTGCAAAATGGAGTTTGACCTACTTCTCATCTCAGCCATCCAAAGACTGCCAAACACTTTTGATTGTAAATGTTCCTACACACTTCCATGTAGATTACAGCGAGACAACCCTACTGAGCAATTTTACTCTGTCACATGGGTTTGCTATGAGTTTAAAATCTAATAACAGCATGGTTGTAACTTAAACCCCAAATCTGTGACAGCGAATAGATTTATTTCTTACTTACACAACTTTCAGTGAGGCTCACTGATTCCAGAGCAGGCTGTGTTTCATCTGGTGACTTGACTCAGAAATCCAGGTTGCTTCCAGCTTGAGGCTCCATCTGCTCAAAATGAAGTATCCATGGCTGCTACGGAGCCCTGGTGTGGAGCTGTAGGCTAAACAATGGACCACAAGGTCCCTTTGAACCACAAGGATAGGGAGTCCTGGTATAGGATAAGCACTGGACGATAGCCACAAGGTCAGCAGTTCAAACCCACCAGCTGCTCCTTGGATACCCTAATACAGGGTCCTGAGTTGGAATCGACTCGAGGGCACTTAACAATAACACACTGGATATAAATCAGAATGAGTTGTGGGGTATTTGGGGGCATTTCCCACTCTAGTCTGCCTATTTCATTCCACTTGCAAAAGGGGTATCTACAAAAGTATCTCTCACTGACACTGAAAATGGCAATTCAAGATAAATCAGAATTTTTCTTTTGTGGGGGACAGAGGTCAGGATCTCCCATGGAAAATGAAAATTGCACACAAAGAATGTCAACTAGGAACATTGCTTCGAGATTTTTTCCTTGGTTTTCATCTTGGTCCATCTGTTAATTTTCCAAGGCACCCACAGGAAAATACCACAAACTGGGGGCTTATGAAATCAACTTAATTGTCTCACAGTTTAGAGGCTGCAAGTCCAAATCAGTGTACTGCCCAGACCATGCTGCCTCCAATGAATGACTGGAAGATCAGGCTTACATTTTAAGTACCTCTTCACATGGTTTGCCTTCTTCTATGTCTTGCTCTTTTATAAAGATACCAGACTGAGATTGTATTAGGGCCCACCCTACTACAGTTTGACCAGTGAAGTACAATTTAATGGATACCCTTTTCTAAGTCCCTATCTCTAAACAGGGAGTGCAATGACTATGTGATAAGCACTGGACTGTGAATCAAGGTCCGTGGCTCAAGCCTGCCAGCTGCCCTGCAAGAAAAAAGATGAGACTTTCTACTCCCATAAAGATTTAAAGCTTCAGAAACTCTACACAGGGTCACTATGAGTTGGAATCGACTCAATGGAGTTAACAACATTTCTAGACAAGATCACAGGAACGCAGGGTGAAAATGTCAACATTGTTTTGGAGGACACAACTCAATCCATAGCAGTTGAGGGTGGGGGAAGAGAAATTATGGGGAGAAATGGGGTTGGTCTAGATCACCTGTTTGGATTGTTCTAGTTTTGACCTCATTCATAACTATTTACAAAAGTTTTTGCATACACCATCTTGCTTAAACCTTACCTTTGTGTCCATCTGTACATGAAGGAACCAGGGATCAGTGAGTAGTATAGCTAGAAATTGGAGAGTTTTATTCTTTACTACATACACTAAGCTCTCTCTGAAGTCTAATTGAGACCAAGAATAAATATCTAGTTATATTTTTGATGCTTTTTTTTTTAGGAGTGCTAGTGAGGCACGATAGGATAAACACTGGACTGCTAATCTCAAGGTCAGCGGTTCAAACCTACCCATTGTTCCTCAGAAATGCTATACATGGTCACTGTGAGTTGGAACCGACCCAATGGCACAGAACAATAATTTTCTAGAACAGGAAGAGGCCTAAGATTATCGAGTTCAACCCCAGCCTTTTTGAACATAAGAAATTGAGACCCCAAATGATTCAAGGACTCCTCAAGGTCCCCTAGTGAACAGTGCAGAGCTCTTCCATCAAAAGGAAATCAGACTGTGTCCCCCATAGTCAGAGGGGGAAGTTATCAGCCAATCAAGTTGTTGTTATAATAGATATTTCTGGGGTTCCCACAGGGTCCAGATCTTTGCATTTTCAAGTCATTCTCAAAAGTTTGCAAGTTGCTTGATATTTGGAACCTCAGGCCCTTCCTTCCCACCCAGCATTAACCCTCAAAGCTAAAGAAAGACTGGTTTCTTATGGAACTGTCTTTCAGCAGAGCACCCAAGCCTTGCTAACTATTTTACTATTAAGAGGCTATTATTGAGTTTTACTAGATAAAATCAATAAGACATTTTTCTATGTAACCATATTATACAGTGAGACAAATTTAGAAAGAATGCAAAGCTGAATGTTTTTTAAGGTGGGCAGGGGAGGGAGGTGGTCTGGAAGCATCTTGGTTATTGTATTTGTTTTCTTTGTAGCCTCTGTGTACTACAGGCACAGTAAGAATATTTCCGAGCAGTACTGGGAGCTGGTTCAATTTAATGTCATCACTTCTCAATGAAAGGAGCGTATTTCCTGGGTAGTAAATGAGTGTATTATTTGTGGCAGCTTTTTTTGTCAAGGGAGCTTTGTAGACATCTGGTTCCAAAGACAAATGGGGTATGTATTTGTAGTCTTTTCTGTGGACATGTTTTCATTGCACACAATTAGTTCTGTGAGGTGGGAGAAGGGTGAGGGGTATGGGCTTTGGAAGAGAGGTGCAGAGCATTCCAGCCTTTGCAGTCTCCCTCCATAGGCATCTATGTCCTAGTTGAGGTTAGGACACTGACACATTTTGGGGAGCCATGTCTGGGAGCACAGAGTAGCAAACTCAGGGATCAGAGTGAGATGAGTGGTTTGAGACATAATGAGGGGCCATTGAAGAGGACAATGCCAAGAGCTACTTACACCATGCTTTCTCTACTTGGAAGATGGCCATTCACTATTTTGAAAGCAAAGACTTTGTCTTGTATTTCAAACCCACAGGAATAGCAAAAATGAATTATTTCTAGGCCTTGTTAGCACAGCCACCTGGAAAAAGGCAAGCTGGCAAGCCTATAGAAGGAACAAGGTTTCTTGTCCCAACTTGTGCAGTGAATTCATGATGGGTCTGAGATGAGACTGCCTTCCATTGACCTCTTTGCCTGTTCATTTGTCCTCTGGCAACTAGTAGGTTAAGCGTTATTATCGTAATACATGTGTTGCATTGGTTAAGCACTCAGCTATTTGTTGAAAGGTTGGTGGTTCAAAGCCACCGAACAGCTCTGTGGGAAAAAGACCTGGTGATTTACTTCCATATAGATTCCAGCCAAGAAAACCGTGCTGAGCAAGCTTTACTCTGCTACATGGGTTACTATGAGTTAAAAATCTACTCATCAGTACCTAACAACAATGTGGTAATAAATTAAACCCCAAATCTGTGACATCTCATAGATTAATTTTTACTTATACAACTGTTAATGAGACTTGCTGACTCCAGAGCAGTCACTGACTTGGAGATCCAGGTTGTTTCCAATGTGGGGTTCCAACCACTCAAAATGAAGTTTCTATGGTTGCTACAGCAGAGGAAGAGCAAGCTGAAGAGCTTTCCACTGTCTTTAAATGCTCTGTGAGGAGATTTATCACTTCCCTTTGCAGCCTAACTAGTCATAAGACTCCTTGTGTAGTGTTGTAGGATCAGCCTTGGACTTTGAACCACAAAGTCATCAGCTGCTCCTTGAAAACCCTACAGAGGGTTGATATGGGTCAGAACGTCTCTATGGCACTTGACAACAACAACCAACAACAGGCCTATGAAATGTTGGAGAACGAACATGGGTGTTCAGGGTGCAGTTCATGTTTCTCACACATTAGGAAAGGTACAGATGTTTGTGGTGCTGTGGACTGCTAAATTCAAGGTCAATAGTTCAAACTCACCAGCTGATCCTAGGGAGAGAGATGAAACTGTCTGTTTCCTAAAGGTTTACAGCCCCAGAAACCCTAAGGATCTGTTTTCTACTGTATCTTACAGAGTCTCTATGCATTTAAATAGACTCAATGACATTGAGTTTGATTTGGGGGTATGTGGCACTGGGGGTCCTGGGTGGTGCAGACAGTTAAGGGCTCAGCTAATGGATAACTAAAAGGTTGGCAATTCAGCTCCACCCATAGGTGCCTCAGAAAAAAGGTATGGCGATCAAAAAGATCATTTGATGTTGCTGTTAGGTGCCATCAAGTCAGCACCAACTCATAGCGACCATATGTGTGTTGTTGTTGTTGTTAAGTGCCGTCGAGTCGGTTCCGACCCATAGCGACCCTGTACAGGGTTTCCGAGGGTGTAAATC
>NW_006408567.1:8321353-8343059 GCF_000296735.1 Chrysochloris asiatica
ACCTTAAGGTTCGCAGCCCGATTCGTAACCACTACGCTACCAGACCATATGTGTAGTAGAACAAAATACTGCTTGGTCCTGCTCCAATCTCACAATCGTTGCTTCACTTGAGCCCATTGCTGCTGCCACTGCTCCAATCTATCTCATTGGGGTTTTCCTATTTTTCACTGACTGTCCACTTTATCAAGCATGATGTCCTTCTCCAAGGACTGTTCCCTCCTGATAATATTTACAAAATATGAGAGATGAAGTCTGGCCATCCTGGCCTCCAAGGAGCATTCTGGCTATAACTCTTCAACACAGATCTGTTTGTTATTTTGGCGGTCCATGTTGTTGTTGTTAAGTGTGTCAAGTCAGTCCCAACTCAGACAACCTGTATAGGGTTCCTGAGTTGCTGCTGGTGAGTTTGAACCACCAGCCATGCAATTCAAAACTACCTTGTGGTAGAGTTTATCCTACAGTGCCACACTAGGACTCCTTGGCTGCCCATGGTACTTTTAATATTCTCCTCCAACACCGTAACTCAGATGTATTAATTCTTCTATTGTCTTCCTTATTTGCTGTCCAACACGAGTATTAGGTTATTGAAAATATCATGGCTTGGATCAGGAGCACATTTAGTCCTCAAACTGACATCTTTGCTCTTCAACACTTTAAAGAAGTCTTGTGCAACAGATTTGCGTAATGCAATATGTTGTTTGATTTCCTGACTGCTGCTTCCATGAGAATTGATGGCTGATCAGAGCAAAACAAAGTCTTCAACAACTTCAATCTTTTCTCCATTTATATGAATGTTGCTTATTGGTCCAGTGGTGAGGATTTTTGTTTTCTTTACATTGAGATACAAGCCATCCTGAAGACTGGTCTTTGATGTTCATCAGTAAGTTATGTTAAGTCCTCTTCACTTTCAGCAAGCAAGGTTGTATCATCTGCATATGGCAAGTTGTTAATGAGTCATTCTCCAGTCCTGATGCCATGTTTTTCTTCATATAATCCAACTTCTAGGATTATTTGCTCAGCATACAGGTTAAATAAGTTGGGTGACAGAATACAACCTTGGCACTAAACTGTCGTGATTTTAAACCATTCAGGATCCCCTTGTTCTGTTAAAACAACTGCCTCTTGGTCTATATACAGGTTCCTCATTAACATAATTAAATGTTCTGGAATACTGTTTCTTCGCAATGTTGTCCATAGCTTGTCATGATCCACACAATGGAAAGCCTTTTCATAATCAATAAAGCACAGGTAAACATCTTTCTGATATTCTCTGCTTTCAGCCAAGATCTATCTGACACCAGCTCCAATATCCCTCATTCCACATCCTCACCTGAATCGGGCTTGAACCTCTGGCAGTTCCCTGTCAATGTACTGTCGTACCATTTTTAAATTATCTTCAGTAAAATTTTACATGCATGTGATGTTATTATTGTCTGATGATTTCTGCATTCCGTTGGGTCACCTCTCTTTGGAATGGGCACATCTATGAATTTCTTCCAACCAGTCGCCCAGGTAGCTGTCTTCCAAATGTCATGGCATAGATGAGTGAGTGCCTCTAGTGCAGCATCAGTTTGTTGAAAGATTTCAATTTGTGTTCCATCAATTCTGGAGACTTGCTCTTTGCCAATGCTTTCAATGCACCTTGGACTTCTTCCTTCAGGACCATTGGCTCTTTTTTTTTTTCCAGTGCTAATTACACTTGAGCCCCCCCCTTTTTTTTAGGGTTTCTTGTGAAATATGTGATTTTACATGGGAGAACATCAGTTTTACATTCATCCTATCGTATTTCGTTTCATTGCCATGACCACAATACACTCCATGCAACATCAAATAATCAAAGGATACACCCTGCACGCCGGCCCCCCCCCGCCCCCCCGCCCGCTTGTCAGCCCACAACCCCTCTCCCTTCCTGAGTCCAGTCTCCCCAGCCACTCCAGCTGTCTACGTCAGCATCTCTGTCTCCATCCCTGATGTCACTGTATCTCTGGGTAGGGTCCTGCTCTCCGTTCTTCTCACTTGATGGTCCCAGGGACCTCAGCTCCTGGGCTGCAAAATCAATCACTCCCCTCCTTTTATCAAAGAACATCTACCTCTACATTTCTGACCCTCACAGTCAGTCGTGATGGTAATTATTCACTATTGTACCACAAGAGTCTTATCCCCATTTCCCTTCGCCAGCCTGGGGACCATTGGCTCTTGATCATATGCTACCTGTTGAAAATGATCACAGCCTTTGAAAGCCCTATGGAGCAAAGTTCTACGCTGACACACGGGGTTGCCATAGTCAGAATCAATTTCAATTTCATAGCAGCTAGTTTGGTTTGGGTTTTATATTAGATTAGCTTTCCCCATTGTTGCACTTGTAGTGAGTGAGGGTTACTTGTTCTAAATAAAGGGATAAATGTGGTTATTAATATTTAAGGGGAAAGGCAAAATAGTAATATTTATATATTGTACAAATCTTACAAATTTTGTTCCATATGATGAATCCGATTTGCCCTTTTCTTAAAGCTGATTCACTCCCAGAAAGTTCTCTCATTTTGGGGAGTAAAATGTTACCTTTTATAAGTATCTGGCATGCACTAAGCTCTGTACTAAGCTCAGATATAGTTAAGTATCTTTCTTCCTTTAGTACATGCCGGGATCTGGCCTCGACAAGGGGGTGAGTACATGAAGGTGGGGTGTCTGGCGACGATAGAGAGAGAGAGAGAGAGAAAAAACAACAACAAAAAAAAACAGACACAAAGAAGACAGAGAAAACAGACACAAGACAGACACACAGGTTTGATGCAGACATTGCACACAGAACTAACTCTAGGTGGGATGTCTGGAGAGGTGAGAGAGAAAAGAAACACTCGGAGACCAGAGTGGATGCAAAACTGGCAGACAGACCCTCCATGGCCCTGCAAGCAGTAATGCATGCGGGCTTCAGTCTGCGTCTGTCTTTTATATTAGGGAGGGACTTTACACAAAGAAAGAAGGGGATTATTAAGACAGGGTACAGAAATGAAATGTGATTAATCGTTCAAAACAGGACACAATGATTTACAGGAACAAATTCTAAAACATACATCACAAATTGTCTTGATAATCTAACATCCTTAATTTTCCAGAAATTCAAGCAAATTGTTATAAATTACTTTTTAGGTTCAAATCCCAAGGCAGAAGCTTGAGGTTTCTCAAGGCTAATTAACATACCTATAGCACCTAATCGTCAATGGGTAATGGTGAAAAGGATTCCAAAAGGTCTGAAGAAAGTCAAGCTGTTTCAGATACCTGACTACTTAATTAAGCGTTCAGGAGGAAGGAGAACATATAGGTCAAACTGATTATACCCGGGGGCGGTTTGAAGGGGCTGCCACCATTGTCTCTTAATCCAATATTCCCAGAATTTACCACTCCACCTCAAGTGAATACCCCAGTTCCTCTCCAGAACCTCCCTGCTTAATCCCAGTAAACCTGTCCTTGTTCGTCCTCTGAGGAAGTTTTACTGTCTCAGTTCTAGAGGGAAATTAGGTTTTACATGGATACCAAGAGCTCATGTTCTAAGTTTAATATTAAACATAACTGAATAATCAAATAAGGAGCACTTCTGACACTCATCCCAGGTGGCTATCGCTTATACCTCAGAAAGATTTGTTCCCAGGACTCCACGCACTGCCAACACAGTGGAGACATTAAGAGAGGCATTATAAAAACCATTTTCTCAGAAGCTACAATTACTGGAGTTAGAAGCATAGAATGAACAATATTAGGACTTGTACAGAGGTAGCCACCCAGTGAGTTCACAGACACCAATGAACCCGGGACCCCAGGAGGTTACTTCCTGGACCCTCAGGGTTCATGGCTCGCAATACCAAGGAGGGCCATGGGTTTGGATTTTCATCCAGGTCACAAGGCCTCATCTTCTCAGTAATTGCGTTTTATGTCAATACCAAGGGGGGCCATGGGTTTGGATTTTCGTCCAGGTCACAAGGCCTCAGCTTCTCAGTAATTGCGTTTTATGTCGTCTCCGACAAGTACAGAGAACTGAAAAACTTGTTCTGTAAAGTTAATATTTTAGGCTTTATAGGACTGTTGGTGTGGAGCTGTTCAAAGCCACCCGCTGCTCCTACACAGGGTCACTATGAGTCAGAATCAATTCGATGGCCCTTAACAACAACAGTAGGCTACTATACAGTCAGTTGCATATTATTCATTGTCATTTGGTTTTGTTTTCTGACCAGTCTTAAAATATGAAAACCATTCTTATCTGGTGGACCTATAAAAACAGGCCAGAGCAGAATTTGGCCCCCAGATTGTAGTTGGCAGACCCCTGATTTAATCCTCACAAAAACATTTTGATGTGTTTTCTGTTTTCTTTATACCATAGATAAATTTAAATAACTTGCCTATTTTATACAACCAGGACTTCTGCTTTCACACATGACAAGTGCTCATTTTAGGAGCTCACCACCTGGAGAAGAAGGAAAAATCTCCTTTTGCAATATCTGGGCCAATAGGCTCTTAGAAAGTGTCAGTCAGTAATTGTAGTAAACTGCTTAAGAGTCTGGTGAAAGGATTTAACATAAGGGAATTTGGAGGTGGAATTGCTTTTTTTGTTTGCTATTTCTTTTTGTATTGCTTTTGGAAGATTCCCAAGATTGGTTGCCAGCCGTAGGTATGTAGATGCTTGAGGAGAGGCAGCAGAGGAGAACTGTCCTGAGTCTCAGTGCCATTTACTCCTTGCTCTCAGATTTATTTCTGCCTTCATCTCTGAAGGACAGAGCATGGCCCAGCTCACATGTTTCCAATTTCACTTTTGTGAATGGCCTCCCTGAATATATGAGCTGTTGTTTGCTTAAAAAGAGAGCTGAGGCAAAGTCTTAGGAAGAGAGCCTAAAACTAGAGCAGACGTTAAGATGAGTGTTGTCTCGGAGATGAAGCATAGCCATTCTGACGGAACCATGTCGTATCACCATGTCTTGGACAATCATGCTCTCCACTGAAGAACGAATTGTGCCATCTGAGTCAGGGAGTTCCAAAAAGCTCATTCCGCCCACCACCACTGCAATTACATGAGCCATTCTCATTTTCAGCACATTCAGGTCTAAGAGAATTGTGGCGACAATGGAGGTCACCCAGCCCTGGACTCCAGTCCCCTAAGAGTTCAAGATGGTCCTCAAAGAGCACCAAGAAAGACATGAGTTCTCAGGATAGCCACAGTGCTTCTTCATGTGGTGTCTCTTTTTATAGATTCATTACTAATTTAAAACAGTTTTACTTGAAACTAAAATGTGGCATGTATTCACATGCAAAATCAGTGTGACTCTTGAGTCCAATCCTATTGACCGCTCTCCGTTCGTACATTTTAGGGAATAATTCTAAGAAGTTGATGTTAAGCTCTATCTCCCCCATTTACAAATGATGCATTTAAGGCTAGGATGAAGAAAGAAGCCAGGCAGTGAAGAAACCACAATTTCTAAGGGGCAACTTTAAAAAACAAAACTTTTTATCTGAATTGAGTGAAGGTTTACAGACAAGATCATCAGTTTTACATTCAACAAATCATACATTTTGATTATGTATGATTACTCAATGATTACAAACCGTTCCATGCAATAAGTTATATGAATTCCTCCCTGTGGTTCTTATTTCCATTCCACCCACCTTTCCATCTCTTCTCAATTTTGTCCTAAGGAAAATGTTCCCTTTTTGATTTTGAATGGTTGACCGTTCCATGATGAGCAGACCTCAATAGTGTTATTGTCCTCCCTATATGGATAATGACCTGTACCGCAAGGTCTTAATTGAACCACAAGGTCAGTAGGTCAAGCTTACCAGCTACTCCTTGGAAATCTTATACAGGGTCGCTATGAGTTGGAACCAACTCGACAGCACTTAACAACAACAACATATACCTATATGGACTGCTGATGTGGTGTTGTAGTATCAGTACTGGACTGTAAGCCACAAGATTAGCAATTCAAACCCACCAACCAATCCTTGGAAACCCTATATAGGGTTGCTAAGAGACAGAACTGACTCAGTGACACTTAACAACTTAACAGAATATACTTATCTACAGCTTGGCTGAAAATTGAGCCGCCAGTCAGGCCTGGAGGGTGGTTAAGAGCTATAGTCTCAAGCTCCCCGATTCTCTTTCTAACCAGTAAGGCCAGTCTTCTTCTTTTTTTTAATTTTGAGTTTTGTTCCGCATTTCCTCCCACTCTATCTGGAACCCTGTAATGCGAGCCCTTTCAGAGCAGTTGGCAGTGGTAACCAGACACCATCAAAGGTGTGGAGACTGATCTTCACAGGTTCCATTAAGCCATTGGACTAATTGATTGCAAGTTTCTTCACTTCTTATCACTCCTCTTTCTTCCACACATGGGGAGTCCAATAGATGCACCTTACATGGCTACATATGAGCTTTCAAGATCCCAGACATTACTCACCAAAGTAGCATGTAGAACATTGTCTTTGTGGACACAATTTACCATGGTGTCTTCTGAGACTATGGTCCTGAGACATCTCCCTCCTCAGACCCAACAACTCACTGCCTTATGTTTGATAATATCTAGAATGGTTGCATCATTTCATCTGCTGTATGCTCCACCACATCCATAGTTATGTTTACAGGAAAGATAAATTCTCATATACAAATATCTTCTTCCAAACTCTTTTGCATTGTGGGGTATAGAAATATATATATATATATATATGTATGCATCCTACTCTTTCTCCCTTATCCATTCAACCTATGTCTCAATCAATGTATCTATGCACAGAACACTGTTGTTCCAGGGTTGTGTATATATCACTATTTATCTTTATCCTCTTAAAACCATCCATACCTCCATGTGTCTTCACCAATTTTCATCATTCTTCTGCCACCCTCCCTCTTCTTGTATATTGTTCTCCCTGTCTCCAAAGCCAACATGTGTCTACCCTCTAGCCAGTGAATAACTCGCCCTCCCCTCCCACCCCTGGTAACCTTCAAAGAATGCTTCTTTTAGTATGATAACCTTAAGTTTTTACAATAATGGTCTCATACAATATTTGTCTGTTAATTATTTACTAATTTCACTCAATCTAAGTCCTCTAGGCTCATCCAAGTTATGAGAAGTTTCACAGATTCATCATTATTCTTCAAGGTTGCATAGTATTCCATTGTGTGGATTTACCAAAGTTTGTTTATTCATTCCTCCATGGATGGGCATTTAGGCTGTCTCCATGTTTTTGCTAGTGTGAATAGTGCTGCTATGAACATTGCTGTGCATATATCTACTCATGTATTGGCTTGTATTTCTTATAAATATATACCAAGTAGAGGGATTGCTGGATCATACAGTATTTCTATTTTCAACTTTCTGAGGAAGTGCCATACCATTTTCCAGAGTGGTTGAATCATTTTACAGTCCCCACAGCAATGTAGAGAGTCCCAGTCTCACTACACCCTCGCCAGAGTTTGCTGTTTTCTGTTTTTTTGAACTTTGTTGTTAATGCTGGTATGAGATAATGTATCATTGTTGTTTTGGTTTGTATCTCTTTAATGGCTAATCACTGTGAACATTTCTTCATAAGTTTGTTGACTGCTTGAATGTCTTCTTTGGTTCATGTCCGGCTCATGTCCTATGGCGCGCCCCCCCCCCCTTAAAAAAAAAAAAAAAAAAAAAAGCTTTAATTGTGAACTGAGTGCTAGTTTACAGGGCAGATCATCAGTTTTATGCACAACAAATATTTTGATTCATTGCAATGATTGCAATCCCTTCCATGAACCATCAGTTAACAGTATTTACTTCTATCTACCTCTTTTTTTCTTTTGATGTATATAAAACACATAGAAAACATATATCACTTAAATGTCTAAAGGGCACATTTTACAAGCCAGCCTCCTGCCCACAGGCACACAGCCTTTCTCCGTCCATGGGCCCAGAGTCCTCAGATGCTCTATCTCACTATATCATCACCTCTGCCTCTGTTTCTGCTACAGTCACTTTTCTAGTTAGGATCCACACTCCACTCATGCTTTTCCCTCTGGATGATTCTAGGGCTATCTGTTCCTTGAATGAAAGATTACTCCCTTCTTTTAGTTTCACATACATTTACAGTTGTGACAATCGCAATTAATCATCAAAAAACTCCCAACCAAAAGAATTCCAGGTACAGATGGCTTCACTGGTGAGTTCTACCAAACATTCAGGGAAGAGCTGTCAACAATTCTACTCAAATTATTCCAGAATATAGAGGAGGATGGAAAACTTGCTAATACATTTTATGAAGCAAGCATAACCCTCATAACAAAACCAGGGAAGGACATAACTAAGAAAGAAAATTATAGACTGATATCCCTCATGAACATAGATGCAAAACTTCTCAACAAAATCCTAGCCAACAGAATCCAGCAGCACATCAAAAAGATAATACATCATGACCAAGTGGGTTTCATAAAAGGAATGCAAGGATGGTTCAACATTAGAAAAACAATCAATGAAATCCATCATATAAATAAGAGAAAAGAACCACATGATCATATCAATTGATGCAGAAAAGGCATTTGACAAAACCCAACATCCATTCCGTATAAAAATACTCAACAAAGTAGGAATTGAAGGGAAATTCCTCAACATAATCAAGAGCATATATACAAAATCAACAGCCTACATCACTCTCAATGGAAAGAAACTGAAAGTCTTCCCTCTGCGAACAGGAACCAGACAACAATGCCCTTTGTCACCACTCCCATTCAATATTGTTTTGGAAGTCTTAGCCAGAACTATATGGCAAGATAGGGAAATCAAAGACATCCAGATTGGCAAAGAGAAAATAAAACTCTATTTGCAGACAATAAGATCCTTTACATAGAAAACCCCAAAGACTCATTTAAAAAGCTACTAGACATCATTGGAAGATTCAGTAAAGTGGCAGGGTATAAGATAACATCCAAAAATCAGTTGGATTCCCCTGTAGTAACAATGGATCTTGGCTGAAAGCAGAGAATACCAGAAAGACGTTTACCTGTGCTTTATAACTATGAAAGCCTTTCCATTGTGTGGATTATGAGTATTGCAGAACACTTAATTGTGCTCATGAGGAATCTGACCAAGTGTGGGTTATCTCTTCCTCTTTTGAGTACTCCTACATAGATATGTACATGAGTACACTATATGTTTGTTAAGTTACATTATGCTGTCTCCCATGCTCTGGTATTCTACCTTCTTCATCTTTGTATCTATGGACAGAAGAATAGATACACAATAGATGAATGTATGAACTGATGAATGAATATGGTTGTTGTTAGGGGCCAGGGCCATCAAGTTGGTACCAACTCATAGTGACTCTATGCACAACAGAACAAAGCACTGCCCGGTCCTGCATCAACCTCACAATCATTGCAATGCTTGAGCTCATTGCTGCTGCCACTTTGCCAGTCCGTCTCGTTGGGGAGTCTTCTTTTTCTATGATGCTCCACTTTACCAAATATGATATCTTTCTCCAGGGACTGGCCCCTACTTATGATATGTCCTAAGTATAAAAGATCAAGTCTGGCCATTCTGGCTTCCATGGAGCACTCTGGCTGCACTTCTTCTAACACAGAATGGTTTGTTCTTTTGGGAATCCATGGTACTTTCAATATTCTCCTCCAACATCATAGCTCAAATGCATCAATTCTTCTATGTTGTTGTTGTTGTTAAGTGCCATTGAGTCAGTTCCGACCCATAGTGACCCTGTATAGGGTTTCTGAGGAGTGATTGGTAAGCTTGAATCACCGACTTTGCAATTCAAATGGTTTTGCAGTCTGGCGCATTAACGCACAGCGCCACACCAGGACTCCAATTCTATAGTCATCCTTTTTCATGTCCAACTTTCATATGAGGTTATTGAAAAGACCACAACTTGGTCAAACACACCTTAGTCCTCAAACTGACATCTTTGCTCTTGAACACTTTAAAGAGGTCTTGTACAGCAGATTTGCTTAATGTAATATGTCGTTTGCTTTCTTGACTGCAGCTTCCATGAGTTTTGATGGTTAATCTGAGCAAATGAAATCCTTGACAACTTTTTTTCTCCATTGATAAGTGTAGTTTATTGGTCCAGTGGTGAGGATTTTTGTTCTTTATATTGAGATGCAACCCATAACGAAGGTTGTGGTCATTGATATTCAGCAGTAAATATTTTAAGTCCTCTTCACTTTCAGCAAACAAGGTTGTATCATCTGCATATGGCAGGTTATTAATGAGTCTTCCTTCAATCCTGATGCCACGTTTTTCTTCATATAATCCAGCTTCTCGGATTATTTACTCAACATACAGTGTGAACAAATATAGTAAAAGAGTACAACCCTGGCACACGCTTTTCCTCATTTTAAACCATTCGGTGTTTCCTTGTTCTGTTTGAACAACAGCCTCTTGGTCAGCACAATTAAGTGTTCTGCAATAGTCATGATCCACACATGGAAAGCCTTTTCAGAGCTAATAAAGCACAGGTAACATCTTTCTGGTAGTCTCTGCTTTCAGCCAAGATCCATTAGACAATGATATCCCTCTTTCCACGTCCTCTTCTGAATCTGGCTTGAACCTCTGGGAGATCTCTGTCAATGTACGGTTGGAGCTGTTTTTGCACTGGATATCAAAGAGATTGTCCAGTGATTTCCACATTGGGTTGGGTCACCTCTCGTTGGAATGGGCACAAATATGGATCTCTTCCAATCAGTGGGCCAGATAGTTGTCTTCCAAATTTCTTGGCAGAGATGAGTGAGTGCCTCTTGTGCTGCCTCACTTTCTTGAAAGATTTCAATTTTTATTCCATCAATTCCTGGTGCCTTGTTCTTTGCCAATTCTTTCAATGCACTTTGGACTTCCTCCCTGAGTATCATTGGCTCTTGTTTATATGTTATCTCTTGAAATGGTTGAACATTGACCATTTCTTTTTGGTACAGTGATTCTGTGTATTCCTTCAAGTTTCTTTTGATGCTTTTTTCTGCATCATTCAATATTTTGCCCACAGAATCCTTCAATACCATAAGTACTTAAGAATTTTTTCTTCAGTTACCTCAGCTTGAGAAATGCTGAGCATGTTCTTCCCTCTTGGTTTTCTATCTTCAAGTTTTTGCACATTTCATTACAATATTTGACTTTGTCTTCTCAAGCTGACCTTTAAATTTTTCTGTTCAGCTTTTGTACCCTCTCATGTCTTCCATTTGCTTTAGCATCTCTACTCTGGAGAGTTTCAGAGTCTCTTCTGACATCCATTTTGGTCTTTTCCTTTTTTCCTGTTTTCTTAATGACCTTTTGCTTTCTTCCTGTATGATGTTCTTGATGTCACCCACAACTCTTTTGGTCTTCAGTCTTAAGTGTCTAATGCATCAAATCTGTTCTTCAGATGATCTCTAAATTCAGGTGGGGTATGGTCAAGGACGTATTTTGGCTCTCATGAACTTGTTTTAATTTTCTTCAGCTTCAGCCTGAATTTGTATATGAGCAACTGATGGTCTGTTCCACATGGTTTGGCTGCTGATATGGAGCTTTTCTACCATCTCTTTACACAGATATAGTCAATTTGATTTCTCTGTCTTCCAGCTGGTGAGGTCCCTGTGTATAGTTATCTTTTATGTTGTTTTTAAAAAGTTATTTGCAATGAAGCAGTTATTGGTCTTGCAAATTTTTATCATGTAATCTCCAGCATTTTTTCTATCACCAAGGCCTCTTGGTTTCCAATCTTTGCAATCCAATTGCCAGTAATTTTCAATACATTTTGATTGCATGTTTGATCAATTTCAAACTGAAGCAGTTGGTAGAATTCTTCAATTTCATCATCATTGGCTTTAGTGGTTGGTGTATAAATTTGAATAATAGTGCTGTTAACTAGTTTTTAATGGATATTATCTTATCACAGACAGCGTTGTACTTCAAGACAGGTCTTTTTGATGGTGAATGCAACACCGTTCCTCTCCAATTTGTCATTCCTGGGATAGTAAACCATGTGATTGTTAGATTCAAAGTGGCCAATATGAGTACATTTCAGCTCACTAATGCCTAGGATATTTATGTTTATGTAATCCATTTCATTTTTGACAGTTTCTAATTTTCCTAGCTTCATACTTCGTACATTCCATGTTCTGATTATTAATGGATATTTACAACTATTTCTCTCCAATTTGAGTTTTGCCCCATCAGAAAATGAAGGTCCCATGGGCTTTACTCCATTCATGTCATCATGATCAATTCTACTTTGAGGAGGCAGGTCTTCCCCAGTCACATTTTGTATGCCTTCCAACATCAGGGGCTCATCTTCTGGCATTTTATCTGCCAATATTTTTTGTGCTCTTTATCATGTTTCAATATTCTGGTGCTGGCAGTGTTCCACTGCTATTCGTATGATTTTCAGTGACTAAATATTCAGAAGTAGTCCATCTCTTCCACTTCCTAGTCTCTTTGTCTGGAAGCTCAGCTGAAACCTATCCACTGTGGGTGACCTGCTGGTATTTAAAATACCCATGGCATAGTTTCCAGAGTCACAGAAACACACAAGCCACCACAGTACAACATCCTGATAGATGAGTGGTGGATGAATGAATAGAATTGAGTGTAAAGGATTGAAGGGAGATAGATGACTTAGATTAGCAGATAGTTTGAAGGGAGTTAAAGATAAGAAAAATATACCTATAATCAAGATGTACACACTCAATTACACTATACTTACACCTATCCCCACAGCTGTTGAATTGAATATAACTGTCCCATAGGGTTTTCAAAACTGCAAATGTTTATGGAAACAGATTGCCTCATCTTCCTCCCACAGAACAGCTGGTGGGTTCAAACCAATGACTTTTCAGTTAGCAGTCTATGCTTAACTCATAATGCCACCAATTACACTATGAACATAAAAATGGGGGCACTGGAAAGTAAATAGGGCTCTAAGTTTAGGTAACAATATCTTCCCCAGAGAATAGCCAGTGCACTGTTTCCTTCTACCATAGATCTGTTCATCATGCTAGAAGCAAAGCATCCTGGAGCTCAGCCATTAGCCCCAGTTTTCATATACACATATATCTGCTCAGTGATTTTTCTTTAGTGGCCTTATAGAGATTTGATAAGAAGATAGGACAATTATAAGATAAAGTAGAACAATTATCTAGCCTACCTGCTCCCTCCATCCACATAGTTTTTTGTTAAGTCAATATACTAAGGTCCAAACTTTTCTCTTTATCTTCAGCGTAAGTACTGACTCAGCAATATGGTGTTATCCTCACTTTAATGTCTTGTTACCACAAATTTCTACAAGCTAAAATCAGATTTTCAAAAAGGGAAATATATGACTTGTTAAAATGACATTTATACAACTCTGTCTCACCTCCATAACTAGTTATTCTCTTCCCCACAGATCTTAAGTGTGGAAATAATGACCATCCGATGAGTACAAACAAAGGTTATTGGTTTGTAGTTTGCTGTAACAAGGGAATTAATCACCACCACTTGCATTTGGCAGAGACTCAAGCCGGGGAATGAGAAAGCTTTATAGTTGAGAATGGGAGGAGAGGAAAACTTAAGGTATGCCCTGATTGGTGGTAGTTGACATGCGGAAGCTGGAGGCAGGCCAGCTAGAGATGGGGTATTTTGTGTGCTTGGTTTGAGGAGTACATTAGACTTTTTCTAGTTGGTTCTGAATGGAAAGCAGGGCAATATTGCATTTGCACCAGCTGCTCTGTGTGAGAGAGATGAGGCAATCTGCTTCCATAAACATTTACCTAAGGGCAAAAGGATTGAGAAAGAAGGAGAAATGGAAACAAGAATCATAGGGAGAAAGTGGGATAAATGATGCTACATTGAGAGAATTGCAATCATTGAAATAAAATAAACTATATGAATTGCAGAATGTAAAACTGATGGTCTGCTTTGTAAACCTTCACTCAATTCACACACACACACACACACACACACACACACACACACAGACCATAATGAACGAGGGTTCTTTGGAGAAATGGCTGATTCTAAGGCTGTCATTGTTAAGAGCTATCAAGTCAGTTCCAATTCATAGCGACTCCTTGTGACAAAGAACGGCACTATGGACGTTTCTTGACTGCAAACTTTATGGACATAGTTCACCAGGTCTCTTGCATAGCCACTGGATGGGTTTCATCTACTAACATATTAGTTAATAGCTGAGTGCTTATTTGCACCACCAGAACACGGAAAATATGAGATGAGCCTGGAACATATTCTAGTACCAGAAAATAAGGAAGTGCTCAGCAAACAAAGGGAAAGGGATGTGTCAAAGAGACATAGAACCATTATTGGAAAAAATTTCCCAATAGCCAGAGCTGGAGCAATTTGATGAACAAAACAAATAACATAGTATCGGATCATAACCCAATCTCCTCCAATCCATCACAGTTTCTCACTCTTTCCTTGTCTCTCATGAGTTTAAGAGTCCTGAAGAGTACTGGCCAGGTATCCTGTAGAATATTCAACATTCTGGGTTTGTCTGATGTTTTTCTCATAATTAGACTAGGGTTTGTGGTTTGGTGATTGGAATCACTGGGTGGTGCAAATGATTAATATGTTCACCTGCTACCTGAAATGTTGGAGGGTGTTGGAGGTTTGAGTTTATCTTGGAAGAAAGGCCCATCAATCTACTTTTTAAAAAGCCAGCCGAGGAAACTCTTTGGAGTACCATTCTATGCTGTCACACATAGGATTTCCATGAGCTGGAACCAGCTCAAAGGCAACTGGTATGGCTTTTTGGTAAGAACACCAGAGAGGGGAAGTGCCTTTCCCCTCACATCATGTGAGGGGTCCATGATATTTATGTGATCTTACTAGTCATACTAGCCTTCATCACTTGGCTAAGGTAGTGTTTGTCAGTCATCTTCATTATTAAATAACTATATTTTTCTTTTTCTATTCTAGTCTTTGGGAGCAAGTTACTTGGTGTAGACCACCTGTAAGGTGGAATTGGGGAGTATTTACATACATTATTTGGAATTCTTCTGTAAGGAAGATACAATTCTGTTCCTCCATTTATTTATTTATCTCAGTATCAAGTCATAGATATTTATTTTATTCTTTGGGTTATGATCCAAAACTATATTATTTATTTTGTTGCTCAAATTGCTCCAGCTCTGGCTATTGGGAGTTTTTTTTTTTTTTTCCAATGGTTCTATGTCTCTTTGACACATCCCTTTCCCTTTGTTTGTTGAGTACTTCCTCATTTTCTGGTACTAGAATATGTGCCAGGCTCATCTCATATTTTCCATGTTCTGGTGGTGCAAATAGTTAAGCATCTGGCTAATAACCAATATGTTAGCAGTTGGAATCCATCCAGTGCAAGAGACCTGGTGAGCTAAGATTGCATTCAAGAAACCTCCATAGTGCCATTCTTTATCACAAGGGGTTGCTATGAATTGGAACTGACTTGATAACTCTTAACAATGACAGCCTTAGAATCAGCCATTTCTCCAAAGAGCCCTTGTTCATTATGGTCTGTGTGTATGTGTGTGTGTGTGAATTGAGTGAAGGTTTACAGAGCAGACCATCAGTTTTGCATTCTGCAATTCATATAGTTTATTTTATTTCAATGATTGCAATTCTCTCAATGTAGCATCATTTATCCCACTTTCTCCTTATGATTCCTGTTTCCATTTCTCCTTGTTTCTCAATCCTTCTGAATTTTGCTCTTAGGTAAATGCTGCTCTTTTGATCTCAAATGCCTGACCATTCTATGGTGTACATACATCACTAGTGTCTCCCCCCATATACCTATCTACTGCTTGCCTGAAAATTGAGCCATGAGATTGAGTTTAGTTTCAGGGTATCTCCAGTCTCTTTCTGCTACATAAGTCTGGTTTAAAAAAAAAAAACTTTTTTTTTTATCATTTTGAGTTCTGTTCCAGTTTTTCTACCATTCTCTCCAGAAACTTCTAATGTGATCTGTTTCAGAGCAGTGGGTAGTGGTAGCCAGTCACCAACTGATTCTTCTGGTCTTAGGGTCATGGAGACTGAAGTTCACGTGGTCTATAAGTTTCCATTGGACTAATTGTTTCTGAGCATCTTCTGGTTTCTTCACTCTTCTTTCCTCCACATAGAGACAGACCAATAGTTGCACCTTAGATGACTGCTCACCAGCTTTAAGATGCCAGCTTCTACTCACCAAAATAGGATATAGAACACTGTCTACGTGAACTATATGCCAGCTGACCACATCATGGGCTTTTGAATGCTATCAACATTGACAAATTAAATTTCTTTGTGACTGGCTCTAAAAAACATTTGTTTTATATAACAAATGAAAGTCACTTAGGATCATATCTAGTGAAATTGATTGGTAATCAAGTGGTCTAATATCACCTTTCATCAAAAATGGTGTGGCAGGGATATATGAGAAACCAAATGAGACAGACACAGATGAAAATCCTGGAACCCTGAATTTCAGAGGTAAGAGAAGTGGCTTGGCAGAGCAGATTGACACACGTGATGGGAAAGGTGTAATTCCTTCTTTTGCCTCCATTTTCACCTAATGACTAGAGGTGTGGCCAGCTCCCACCCTCATCCACATCCAGCCCAGACCCTCCTCTCCAGAAGTCTGGAGCCACGTGGTTATGAACCATGCCAGTGTGAAGAAAGGCTGGCTGCACTGCTTTGGTGCCTGGATTTAGGCATTCTCTGCTTCAGATATACAGAACCCATAGAGCCACCAGACCAGCATTCATCTAGCACAGAAACCTTTTTTCTGCTAAAATGTATAACATCATTTTCAGGCCATACAAAAGTACCAACTGTTATATTTGGTCAAACATTTAATGAACTCACCCCTAATGTGATAGCTGGAATTGCAGTTGCATTGATAGGGCTGGACC
The DNA here is from genome assembly GCF_000296735.1 of Chrysochloris asiatica. Lineage (NCBI taxonomy): Eukaryota > Metazoa > Chordata > Mammalia > Afrosoricida > Chrysochloridae > Chrysochloris > Chrysochloris asiatica. The sequence continues at coordinate 8,338,194 of NW_006408567.1, forward strand.
AAATGATTTTGTGTGCCTTATATGACCTACAATCATACATTGACAGAGAACTTCCAGAGGTTCAAGCTGGATTCAGAAGAGGCCATGGAACGAGAGATATCATTGCTGATGACCGATGGATCTTGGCTGAAAGCAGAGAATATCAGAAAGATGTTTACCTATGCTTTATTGACTATGCAACGGCTTTCGATTGTGTGGATCATGACAAGCTATGGACAACATTGAGAAGTATGAGTATTCCAGAACACTTAATTGTACTTCTAAGAAATCTGTACCTGGACCAAGAAGCAGTTGTTCGTTCAGAGCATGGGAACACTGAATGTTTTAAAATTGGGAAAGGTGTGCAACAAGGTTGTGTTCTTTCATTATACGTATTAAACATGTATGCTGAGCAAATAATACAAGAAGCTGGGTTCTATGAAGAAAAACGTGGCATCAGGATTGGAGAAAGACTCATTAACAACCTGCAATATGCAGATGATACAACCTTGCTTGCTGAAAGTGAAGAGGACTTAAAACATTTACTGATGAAGATCAAAGAGCACAGCCTTCGGTATGGATTACATCTCAATGTCAAGAAAACAAAAATCCTAACCACTGGACCAATAAACAACATTCTTATCAATGGAGAAAAGATTGAAGTTGTCAAGGACTTCATTCTTCTTGAATCAACTATCAACACTCACAGAAGCAGCAGTCAAGAGATCAGACGACGTATTGCATTAGGCAAATCTGCTGCACGGGAACTTTTTAACGTGTTGAAAAGCAAAGATATCAGCTTGAGGACTAAGGTGCGCCTGACCAAAGCCATGGTATTTTCAATAACCTCCTATGCTTGAGAAACTAAACTGGACAGTGAATAAGGAAGACTGTAGAGGAATTGATGCCTTGAATTATGATGTTGGAGGAGAATACTGAAAGTGCCATGGACTGCCAAAAGAACCAATAGATCTGTTTTAGAAGAAGTGCAGCCAGAGTGCTCCTTAGATGCCAAGATGGCCAAACTTTGTCTCTCATACTTTGGACATATTGTCTGGAGGGAACAGTCACTGGAGAAGGATATCATGCTGGTAAGATGGAGGGTCAGAGAAAAAAAGGAAGACCCCCAACAAGATGGATTGGCCAGGTGACAGCATTGATGGACTCAAGTGTGGCAGCGCTAGTGAGGTTGGCCCAGAATCGGGCATTGTTTCGTTCTGTTGTGCATGGGGTCTCTTTGAGTTGGTTCTGACTCGATGGCACCTAACAACAACAACAACAATATGGCCTATAGACTGAACATTCCCCATCCCTGGTCTAACAGAAACCCTCATAACCAATCACCATGGTTCCAGCTGCCCTGTGGTCCTAACAGACACTGAAACCAACTCCATCAAGGGCCTTCATGAACTACTTCCTAATTGAGTGCCCTGAACATAGATAACACCTATGCCTATAGGAACTCCATTTTGGACCAGTAAATCTGCTGCCACACCCTCCTCATGAGCTCCTTGGCTGGCAGGAGCCCCCCAGAGTTTTCTCCCCTACAGGTCCAACAGCTGTACTTGCTTTCTGTTTTTGTGTCTTTCCTTTCATTGTTTCTGTTTGTTTGTTCTTCTCTTCCCATTCTGTTGAATTTTATCCCTTTTATCTCTGCTGCTCTTGTGTGATGTTGTAGGATCAGTACTGGACTGTGAACCAAGGTCGGCAGTTCAAACCCACCAGCTGTTCCTCAGAAAGCCTATACAGGGTCAAAACTGACTTGATGGCATGTAACAACACAACAACAATAATCTCCACTTTTGTTTTTCCTTCTTTTCTTAGGCTTCTCACTTCCTCTTTCTCGCTCTTTTTTTCTTTCATTTTGATCTTTCTTTACTACTTTCTACTCTCTCTTTTCATCATCCCTCTCCTTGGTTTTTCTAAGAGTTTTCTTAAATTTCTTCCCTTTACTTTCTCTCTCATTTTTCTCTTCTATATCTCCATTTTCCTGTCCATTTTTTACTCTTTTTAGTTATTATACTCTTTTTTACTTGTTACTGCTTGTTTTGTTTTTCTCCTTTACTATTTTCTCATTTCATTGTTGGTTGCTAGTTTATTTATTCTGTTTTGTTTTCTTGTGTTGTGTGTGTGGGAGGGAGGGAAGGGATTCAATTCTTTTCCATCTGACAGGAGATGGCATCTGTGCCCACACAGCCCAGGCACAACTGTGTCCTCTGCAGCTTTACCCACTGGACAAGAGCCAGTATCAGCTCCTATGCCACCTGATCAACAAAAGACAGCAGCCAACACCAGCCAAACTCACCTAAAGCTGAGTTGCCTGAATGGTGAATGGACCACGGTGTACACACTTCAATTCTCTAACTACACCCACAGGAGACAGCTGGTGAGAGCCTAAGAAAACATCTATATACAATCATCAATTAAATACAAATATGGCAACACCACAATGTCCCAGAGATGACAGAAAATTTTAGCTCACACAAGGAAACAAGATAGAATGACTCAAACAAATGACCAATATACCTTTTTGAGGAAGAAAAGGTAATGGAAAAGGGATTCAAAAGAATGGTATTTAGGTTCCTTTAAAAAGAATTTATAGATAGATCAAGGAAAAGCAAGGAGAACACAGAAACCATTTTAGAAGAATTTAGGAAAACAATACAAGAATAAACTGACAAAATGAATGCAACTTTTGAAAAAATACAAAACCCACAATTAGAAATCCAGAAAATTAACACTAAGATTTTTAAAAGACATGGACAATACATTGAAAGGGCAAAGGAATACATTCTAAACAATGGAGACCCAAATTATTGTGAGCTTGAAGAGAAATCTCTCAAGCTCAAACAGAAAAAAAGACCAATCAGAAAAAAATTCCAAAGAAAACCTAAGAGTTATGTGGTACACCATGAAGAAGAATAATTTATGGTCAATAAGAATTCCAGAATAGGAAGAGAAAATCAAAGCACAGAGAAAACTGTTGAAGAATTGTTGGAAGAAAACTTCCCTAACATCATGAAAGATGAGAAGGTAAGCATACAAGAAACTGAATGAACCCCAGACAGGATAGATTCCAAAAGAAAATCACCCAAAAATACCAGAATCAAATTTTCCAAAGCCAAAGACAAGGAAAGAATCTTGAGGCAGCTTGGGAAAAATGAAAAATTACCTAATTTCTCAACAGAAACTATGTAGGAAAGAAGGCAATAGGATGACATGTAAAGAACTCTGAAAGAAAAAAATTGCCAGTCAAGAATTATTTACCCAGCAGAACCGTCCGTCAGATTAGGACATTTCCAGATAAACAGACATTAAAAGGAATTTGTAACAGCTAGACCAACTTTACAAAAAAAATACTAAAGGGTGTTCTTTGGACTAAGAACCAACAACAGCAGACAACAGAGATTAATATACATGATACCACCACCCAGAACTCAATCCAGATATAGAAATATTTAAAGAAAAGAGCCTATAAGACTGAAAATAGTGAAGCAGATATTAATTTATAATGAAGTCATCTACAAAACAAAAAGAGGGACTAGTTTAGTTACAGAACTTCAAATGGTTAAGAAGTCAAGTAAGTTTTAAGATAAAATGGACTGTTTTAAATGGGGGGAAATTAATAAATTATAGGGTAACCTCAAAGAAAGTAAATACACCTTCATATCAAAATAAAAAGAGAAAAGCAGAAAGATTTAGTAAACATTAGAACAATTGAAAAGAAAACCTACAAACAAAATAAAGATAGTGAGTAAATTATGTAGAATAAAGAAATCAGCAACACCACGAAAAAACACAGGAAAATGACAGCAATTAATTCACACGTATCAATGATTACACTGAATGTTAATGGATTAAATGCACCACCAAGAGACAGAGTAGCAGAATAGACATGAAAACAAGATCCTTCAATATGCTGTCTGCACAAGATATCAAAAGATAGAGACAACTGAATGCCAATCAACAGAAGAATCAAACTTTGGTACATACACACTTGGAATACTGTGGAAGAATAACAATGAGTCTGTGAGACAGCTCACAACATGAATGAACCTGTGTTGAGGTTCATTGTGTTGAGTGAAATTAGTGACAAAAGGACAAATATTGTATGACAATAATGTAAAAAGTTAAGAAAAGGTATCTTTTTAAAAGTTTTATTGTGAAGTATGTGATGGTTTACATGGGAGTACATTAGCTTTACCTTCATCCTATCATATATCATTTCATTGCCATGGTTACAATCCCCTCCATGCATCATCAACCAACTAAAGGGTATACCCAGAAAGCCTGTCTCCCGGTCATCAGCACACAGCCCCTCTACCTCTGTGGGTCTAGAGTCTCAGGCTGCTCCATCTCTCCACATCATCATCTCTGCCTCCATCTCTGGTGTCACTGCTTCTCTGGGTAGGGTCCTGCACTCCGCTTTTCTTTCTTGATGGTCCCAGGGACCTCTGCTCCTGGACTGCAAAGTCAATCACTCCCCTCCTTTTGCTACAAAATATCTACCTTTATTTACATTTCCAACCCTCACAGTCAGTCCTGATAACAATTATTCACTACTGTACCACAAGAGACCTATCCCCATCTCCTTTCATCAGCCCCGCCCAGACAGATTGGATACAAGTCAGTGGAGATTCTACCTTCCACCACACCCTCTGGATCTAGGCTCCCTCTTAAAAGCTTATAAGCCAGTCACTTCTTGTCTTTGTAGGCCCCCGCCCCTTTTGGGTAGCCAATGTCCAAGTTGCCCGTCCTTGTACACCCTGTATATGGAGGGGGTGGGAATGATTCTTGCTGTAAAGATTTGTTCCCTCTTTTGAGCTACTGCATCCATAGGTGTAGGTCAAGTTCATCAAATTGTATCAGATTTCTCTTTTTTTCCCT
>NW_006408567.1:8352364-8378292 GCF_000296735.1 Chrysochloris asiatica
GTGTCTTTTGCAGACTGCATGTTAAAGGATCTTGTTTTCTTATCCATTCTGCCACCCTCCATCTCTTAACTGGTGCATTTAATCCGTTTACATTCAGTGCAATTATCAGTTGTTATTGTTGTTGTTAAGTGCCATTGAGTCGATTCTGACGCATAACAACCCTGTATAGGGTTTCCAAGGAGTAGCTGGTGAGCTTGTACCACCGACCTTGCAGTTCAAATGACTTTGCTGCCTGACGCATTAGCCCACACCATTATGTTTGGGGTTTTTTTTGTGGTGTTGCTGCTTTCTTTGCTCTGTGTGTTTTCTTTTGCTTAGTTCAGCCTTTTTGTCTTCTTTCTTGTGAGTTTCCTCATAGTTTTAATGTTTCCATGTTCTTCTTAGATTTTCATTCTCTTGGTATGTTGTGAAGTGTTTATTTTCTTTGAGGTTACCTTATATTCCATTATTTTTTCCTCCATTAATGCAGTCTATTGTATCCTGTAATCTACCTAAACTTCTCAGCATCTGGATCTCTGTTCTTATGTGTTTACCTTCTTTTACATTGTATTTGTTTTGATCATAGACTGACCTCCCAGATTTTCTGAGTTTGTTCTTATAATTTTGTTCTGTTCTCGACTCTTCCTTCTGTTGATTTAGTTCTGGGAGGTGCTGTCATGTATGTTAATCTCCGGTTGTTGTCTGTTCTTATTGCTTCTCAGTCCACAGAACTCCCTTTAGGATGTTTTGTAGTGCAGGGTTGGCTTTGGAAAAATCCCTTAGCTACTGTTCATCCTGCAATGTTTTATTACACCATCGTTTTGTTTGATAGCATTTCTGGATAAAGGATTCTTGGCTGACAGTTTTTTTTCTATCAGGGTTTTATATATATCGTCCCATTGCCTTCTTGCTTGCATGGTGTCTGCTGAGAGATTCAAGCTTAATCTGACTTGCTTGCTTTTGTATGTAATACCTCTCTTTCCCTAGCTGCTTTCAGGATTCTCTCCTTATCTTTGATTTTGGAAAGCTTGATTATGATATGTCTCGGTGATTTTCTTTTGGGGTCTATCTTTCCTGGGGCTCATTGAGCTTCTTAAATGTTTATCTTTTCACTTTTCAGGATGTTAGGGGAAATTTCTTCAATTATTTCCTCTGTGTGATTCTTCCTGTTCTGGAATGCTGATAATTCTTAAGTTATTCCTCTTTATGTTGTCTAACATAAGTCTAAGACCTTCTTCAGATTTTTTCAATCCTTTTTTCTGTTTGCTCTTCAATCATAGTGGTATTGAGAGATTTGTCTTCCAGATCACTGGTTCTGCCTTCCATCTTTTCTATTCTACTCCTTGGTACTTTCAGTGTATTGTCTATTTCTGATATTCTATTATTGATCATTTGGACCTCTTTCTGTAGGTTTTAAATTGTTTCCAATGCTGTATCTATCTTATTTTATTGTTCCTGTAGCACTTTCCTGACTTCTTCCTTATTTTTCTCAACTCCATTGTAAAGTGTTTTGAAACATTTTAGAATAATTCTTCTGAATTCCTTCTCAGGCATTTCCAAGGCCTGCTCTCTTTCCAGAATGGAGTCCAGGTTTACCTCTAGGTCATTTGTCTCAGCCATTTTATCTTGTTTCTGGACATGTGCTGCTATGGTCATCTGCTTTTGCTTCTTGGACAGGTTTAGTGTTTATGTGTGGCCTTAATACTAATTGAGTGTGTGTTTTGGTATTTTTTATGCTTTCTGATTACCTTCAGGTAGATGTGATCAGGATGTGGGCTTCCCTTTTCACTTTTCTTATTGCTTAACTCAGAGTAAATTTCACAGGTGTTGTCTGCCTCCCTGGTGTAAGGCAGTTGATATTGAGTCTTGCCTGGGTTTTGGTGTTATTATAGAGTGTGATTGTAGCTTGACTATATGGCAGCAATTGCTGTCTCTTCTTGGGTAATATAGGGAGACAAAGAGTCCCCCAAAGGTAAAAGGGGGAGCATAAAACAGAAAAACAGCAAAAAAAAAAAAAAAAAAACACCAAAACAACAACAACAACAAAACTGATTGGATACTGTAGTCTATAATCACAGAAAGGGGAGAGAAGGGAGAGAAGAAAGAAAAAAAAATCTGTAGCCTACTATAAGTATGACTTTATAATGTCCTCTTTCAGTTTCTTGCCTTCAAGGCTGTCTGATAAATTTCAAGATGCCACTGTTTGTTATTATGCTGTACCTCAGGATTTAATCTAATTTTCGGCCTGTTTTGTTTTTAAACTCTCTTTCCCTCTCCACACCCCTTGTTCTGGCTTTTTCCCTATTAAAAAACAGTTCAGGGCCTGCTCTTGGGCTGAGTATCAGTGTGCATATGTGGCAGAAGAACCCACCAGTGGTGCGGGTGGGGGGTGTCCACTCACTCAGGCACCCGTCTAGTCACCAGAATTGAGGTAAGCAAACAGTGGGTGGCCAATGAACAGATATCAAAAACAAAAAAAGAAAATCAGAACAAAGCAAAACCAACAAAGTGTATTGTCCACCTTTGCTCCGAGGTTACCATGGTGTTATTCCATAGTGAGTGTGTGCCGCCTCTTGGTCGTGCTGTTTTATATTGCCCAAGTTGTCGGCTCTGGGCTGCCAAGCCCAGCAGATTCAAAAGTACGAGATTTCTTACTTCTGCTACAAGTTCCACAACTATAAGCCTTTAAACCTTTTAAATAGTCAAGAAAATGTTTGTTGATTAAAGAAACAATCTATGATGTTTATGGGGTCATTCTAGGACTAGAGGATAGAAACATGTTAACATGGGTAATGTTGTTGGTAAGTGCCACCAAATGAGTTCCAACTCATAGTGACCCTCTATAGGGTTTCCAAGGAGCTGCTGGTGAACCTTGTGGTTCAAACCAACCTTACAGTCCAGCACATTAACCAACAGTACCACACCAGTCCTCTAACATGGGTGATAGGTCAGGCAATATATATATAACAGGAGAGAGAGGCTACCAGGGAAAAGATGAGGGTAGCAGGAAACACAGAGAGGAGTCCAAGAATAAAAGTAAATAGAGGTAAATACTGGTAACTGATGGTACATGAAGGGGATTGCAACATTGTAATGAAACAAAATATATGATTTGTTGAATGTAAAACTGATGATCTGCTCTGTAAACCTTCACTCAGTTCACAATAAAAAGTTAAAGCAAAACAAAACAGTGTGACAGGGAGTGAGCAAAAGTAGTGTCATGGTCAAAAAGCAGACTTTGGAAAGTTTTATTAAAAACAAAGCAAAACAAAAAAAAACTATCTTGGCAGATATGTATCAATCATTTCCCAATTAAGTTAGTATTTGTGCATTAAAATCTGATCAACTGTTTGCTTTTTATGGTATGAATTAAGCAGAAATAATGTAACTGCTCTTCAAGAAATAAATTAACACTATCTTCACTTTTTACTTAGAACTAGGTCTCCTTCCTAAGTCTTTGGGATGTTGCAGCCACAAATGTTGACACTTTACTTCTGGATCACAATAGCAACACCATGTCCCTTAAAAGTTACTATTTTTCACAAAAACTTGTTTTTTGTTTTTTCTTATGGCTTTTTTTTTTTTTTTTTAAAACCAATTTCCCCTGAAAATTCAGAGTAAAGGTCAAGGCTTTTCAGTTTCTGAGTTCATCATTCAAAAATTCTTGGCCAGTTTGCACAGAAAGAGCACCAGTGAATCCTGGTGCTCACAGTTCATTGTCCATCATGCTGACCTTTTCAGCATTTCCCCAGCTTTCCTGAGTGACAGAGCAACTCCTTTGTGCTCCGTTGCTCAAGCATCTCCTTCCTTTTTCAAAGTTTCCTCGACAATTAGAAACTCTTTTCTTTGTCAGCTGTTCTTGGCATTTCCTCCAAATGCTTCTTTTGGTATGTCTTGTCTGCCCATTGTTACACTTTCTACAAAATTTGAGGTGTTTTGCTCTGAAAACTGCTATCATTTTTACTCCAGCATGAAGCAACATGCATTTCTCCTTCTACCCTCTGACACAAGTCTGTCTGGTTGGCATGGAAAAGCTGGCTGCCTCCAGGCAAAGACGGGTTTCAACAAATCCTTACTAAGATCAGTCTTGGAATTCTGTAAAGCTCATAGGCCATCCCTGTGACCACACAGAAACCCACTTCAGTGGATGGGAAAATATCTGTGGGGCAAAATTTAGAAATCTATCCTGTTCTTATAATGATTGTAATTCATTCTATAAGGTGGCACCCCTAGAAAATTTCCACAGAATTTTATTCTTGAGACCCTCCATAAACCATAATGTCATAGAGATCTGATAGAACACAGTATATCTGCCCCTTAGAGTTTTCTAGGCTGTAATATGGCTAATGCACTGGACTGCAAGGTTGGTTTGAACTGCAACGTTGGTGGTTCAAATTCACCAGCTGCTCCTCAGGAACCCTATACCTGGGTTACTATGAGTTTGAACTGGCTCGACGGCACTTAACAGCAACATCAATTTTTCCTGAAGCAAATCCCCAGTATTTTCTCTCAGTTTGGCTATGTAGGTTTGAAGTACCAACCATTCAGTTGGAAGCTGAGTGCTTAACTGTTTCTACCACCAGGGCTTCTATATAAACATCAAACCACTCGATGCTGCCCTAGGATGACCCAACATAATTTCCAGCTTGAATCTCTCTTTCTACCTTATGCAAACATATTGAAGATGTTCTCACTTCTTTTTTTTTTGGATTTGCTACATCCATTTCTTCATGTTCTGTTCATCTTGTACCACTTAATGCATTCTGGCTTCTTTTCCCACCACATCACTGAAATTCTTCTCCAACTTTTTACAGGGGTGATGATTATGACTTCCTCAACAAAAATATGTTGGGTGTTGTGTGAGTTGCTGGAGATTTCTTCTTGGAGTTCTGAGGGAGAATCTGTTCTGTTCCTCTCCCCTAGCTTCTAGTGATGGAGTCCTGGTGTGGTGCTGCAGGATAAGCACTGACTGAATGGTTGGTTTAAATCACAATGTTCTATACATAGTCACTTCTTGGAAACCCTATAAAGGGTGACTATGGGGTGGAACTGACTCAATGGCACTTAACAATAGCAACAACAACAAGCCAGCATCTAACTTTCTAGGGATCTAGCTACCTAGCTATCATCTATCTATTTCTATCATCTATTTAGCTAATCAAGGAACTATGGTAGTGTAGGGTTACAAGTCGGGCTGTTAACCTCAAGGTCAGCAGTTCGAAACTACCAGAAGTTCCAAGGGAGAAAGATGAGGCTTTCTGCTCCTGTAAAGATGTACAGCCTCAGAAACCCTATACAGGGTTGCTATGAGTCAGAACCGACTCCACGGCACACAGCCCCCACCATCATCTATCTAACCATTGTATTTACTATGTGTCAGGCATGGTTCTAAACACTGGAATATACAAGTGGGCAAGACAGTAAAAATAAAACCCTGGTGAAGCTTTCATTTCCATTGGGGGAGGAAAGGCTATGTTTTCTGGGGAAGCAGTAACTTCAGAACAGAGTTGTTAGAAGCTTCTTTCTCCCAAGAAGAGATGAATGGCTAGATGGAGGGATGGGCAGATTGATAGATAGATAGATGGAATTTATTTATGGACATTTTCATCCTCATAGAAACAAATTCTTTCCACTTTTTCTACAACTAGAGAAGCAGAGATGGAAGTTTCCTACTTTACATGTAAGAAGTTGAAGTTCTGTCTCTGCATGCTAAAGAGAAGGAAGACACACACGTGACATTTTCTGAAGTTAGTATAGCTTGTCAATTTGAGGGGCAAAAAAGAAGAATTAGTGTGGAGCAGCCTTATTGGTCAGTTCACTATCAAGATTATGGGTAGACACAAACTAAAAGAAATCTACTGCCCCAAATGGATTCCAACTCATAGCAACCCGGTATAGGGTTTCCAAGACTAAATTTTGGGGGAAGCAAAAACCTCATCTTTCTCTCTCAGAGAAGCTGGTGGATTTGAATTGCCAACTTTGAGGTTAACAGTCCAGTGCTTACCTACAGCATCACCAGGGCTCCTAGTTATGAGCTGTTGTTGTTGTTAAGGGCCATTGAGTCAGTTCAGATTCATAGTGACCCTATATAGGGTTTCTTAGAAGTGGCTGGTGGGTTTGGACTGCTGACTTGTGGTTAGCAGTCCAATGTTTATTGTACAGCACCACACCATAACTCCAGATATGAGCTGTTGTTGTTAATTGCCGTTGAGTTATTTCCGACTCATAGCAATCCTGTATAGGGCTTCCAAGGAGCAGCTGGTGAGTTTGAACCGCCTATCTTGCAGTTCAAACTGACCTTTCACTCCAGTGCATATCCTACATTGCCACATCAGGACTCCACATATGAACTAGAAGAGGTGAAAAGGCCATGTCATTTTGATCCAACCTGAATTCCAGTGTCTCATTTCCTCTCTCCCTACTGTATGGGTACTGGCAGGAAACAGAGACCTACTCAGACTAGCTGATTGAGGGATGTTTGCTATAAAGGACCATCTACAAAGGTGTAGGCCGATTTAGTGCAGTTTCCAGATAGTGCAATTCCCAGAAGCTAACAACAGGAGGGAGCAGTTACTACTGGCATGAAGGGCCAAGAAGAGGGCACAGCCACTCTACATCCTCATAGGAGCGAGGATCTCTGGTTGATCCACATAGTCAGCCAGGATCAATTTAGTAAAAATAGAGAAAAAAAAAAAAAAAATCTGGAGCTCATTCCCCTTCCCTCCTCCAAACTTCCTGGTGCTTCTCATTGGCCAACCCCATCCTGAAGCCACAGAGGAGGAAGCCTGATGCAGGTCAGCCTGCCGAGGCACAGAGCAGAGGAGACAAAGACGGGAACAAATGAAAAACAGCTTGCACATTCATTAGTCAGGATCTGTTCCAGAGGATCATGTTTCCAGAGAAAGCCCAGGCCTTCATGTGGTTTCCTACCACCACAACCCACGCCACACACAAATCAGGCACACAACTAAACCTCTTGTTAAAGAACATTCCTCATTTTAATCCCTTGCCTGGTCAGTCCAGAGATCTGTGGGAAGAGAAGAGTACCAAATTGCATAAGTTTTTTTTTTCCTAGTGAGAGTGAGATTTTCTTTATTTGATTTTGCCCAACCCACATGGCCAGCCCACAAACAGTTTTATTCCCCTGCCTCGAAAAAGCCCCTCCTCCAGTTCCAGTTTCCAATTTACAATTCAACCCGGAGCTTCCCATTTTCCCTTCCTCTAGAGTAGCCAGAATGGTACCCAAGGTCTTGATGACTGTATTCTTATTTAAAGTTCCTAGTCCTAGAACAGAATTCTTTCCTCCCTTCCCCCAATTCATCCTGCTTACATTAACAGCCGAGTAAAATTGGTCTAGCAGTCTCATGAGCCCTTTATTCCTGAAGATGGACCATTTTGAAAATATCTCACAAATCCTCCTCTTTTCTCTTTACACATGTTTGTCTCATCTTCATTTCTTCTTCTTCAATCGTCATAAAGTATATCATTTCTGGATGTCCCTAAGAGTAGAGCTAACTATGCCTATATTAGGTTGCATCATACTTACACCTGATATAATATAACTAAAACATGCACAAATAAAAATGCTTTGGCCCCATTTTCCCTTATATATCATGAATGAACAAATCAGAGATATTTGCTGCACACATAAATGTCCAAAAGCCAATTTCCAGCCCATAGGCACACAGCCTCATTCAGCCCATAGCTGCTCCATGTTACCACCTCTGCCGCCATCTCTGCTGTAACTGCTTCAGGCAGGGATCCCAAGTTCCACTCAAGCCCTTCCTCCTTAATGGTCCTGGGATTGTCAGCTCCTGAAATGAAAGATAACTACTTTCACCTTTAGCTACATATCTTCTACAATTAAGATTATTATAATCATGATCAATACTACTAACAATTACAATTGAAATAATAAAATTTTATCAGCATCATTCCATACCCCTTTCACCAGATCCACCTGGAAAAGAGGAAAACTGGTCAGTAGGGATTTTCCCTTAACCCCTCATTTTAAAACCAAGCACACCTATGAAAATTTGTCAAGTCAGCCACTTCATGCATTTATAGCAATAACAATGTCTATATTGCCCATCCCTCACAACCCAGTACACTCAGAAGACATGCATATTCCTCGATCTGAAGAGACTTACATTCTAACTGGAATTTTGAGGAACTGCCATCCATAAACTAAAGTCCAGTCCATCAAATTGTATTAACTGATGCTTGCTCAGAGTATCAAACATCTTCATATTCATCTGCTCAGGTTCCAGTCAGCTCAACAATCTTAGCCATTAAAGCTAGGTTAAATGAGTACCAGCTTGCATAAGTTTTTAATAAATCATTCCTATCAGCCTTTTCTCCCATTTGTGGGATAATATGTATGTGCATGTAAGTGTGCACCATGTGTCTGTATAAGTGTATATGTGAGTATGTGTGACCGTGTGTCTGTCTGAGCACATGTGTATATGTGTGTGTGTGTGTGAATGAGTATATGAAAGTGTGTGTATGTGTATGTCTGTACTTGTGTGCATGTTTGTGAGAGTGTATAAGAGTGTGTAAAGGAGGTGTGAGTGTGTGTATAAGTGTGTGTTTGTACATGAGTGTGCCCATGTGTCCATGTGTGTGTATCTTATTGTGTACAAGTGTGTGCGTCCTTGGTCCACAGTCCATGGATGAAAGCCATGTATGTCTCACTACCAGCCCTTTCAGTACTGATAAACTCTGGGCACGTGGCCAAGACTGCTTGCCTTTGCTGGTGGTTACAGAGCCCCACCAGGGTAGCAGGTTTCTATTTCATGCAATATTCTCCTCCCAGAGGTGAGAATTGTTCATTGCCAAGTGGAGCCAGAACCTCACTTTCCCTGACATAAAGGTAAGATTGTCTGGCACAACGATGCTTGGGGTTCCCACTCTGATATTTGTGGAAGGAAGGTCTTATTAAGGAGAAAGCTGCAGGTTTTATTAACAGGAAACTCAGTGAAGGGAAAAATTAAGAAAAAAAGTCCCAGAACATAAAACAGAAACACCCCCACTCTGATAGTAGTGTCTGGGATTCCAATCTAAGAATCCCTTGCTGCGTCTTAAATTCCTGAGACGCTAGCCACAGTTAGAATGAATTTATTAGGTTCCGTGTGTCTCAGGCAGGGGTGGGGGTCTTTAGCACGAAAGCTGTGGGACCGAAAAACCAGGCAGAGACAGGTGAAGGGTGTCATGATGATTGTCCTCTATTCTGGACTTCGACTCTGGCCCAACTCCAAAATTCTAGTTTCCATACACATTAAACTAGAGAGAGTATGAATTTCCCTACATCGGTGAAGTTTTCAGGAGTCCTTGAGTGATGCAAATGGCTGAACACTAAAATCATGGTTGTGTGAATCTACTCAAAGGCACCTGTGAAGAAAGGTCTGGTGACTTTCTTCTGAAAAGTCACAGCCATTGAAAACCCTACGGAGCACAGTTCTACTCTGAAGCACATGGGGTAGCCATGTGTCAGAGCTAACTTGACAGTAACTGGCACTGGTGCTAGGGTGAAAACCAGGTGGTGAAAACAGTTCATGTGTCCGGTCGCTAACTGAAATGCTGGTGATTCAAGTCCACCTAAATGCATCTTAGAAAGCCTGGTGATCTACTTCTGAAAAATCAGCCACTGAAAACCCTATGGATCCAGGTCTACTCTGATACACACAAGGTCACCCTGAGTTGGACTTAAAGTCAGCTGGTTTGGTTTGTGGTTCTGTTTTCAGCACCCACACCAGGCATGATGAGAGCCCTTCAGGAGTTGATCACCAGGCCTTTCTTTCTAGTTCATCTTTGTCTGGAAGCTCTGCTGAAATCTGTCCACTACCGGTGACCTTGCTGATTTTGAGATACTGATGGCATAGCTTCCTCCAGGCGTCCTGGGACTTAGCTCAGAAATAGTTTACCTCAGAGAACACCCTTGTCTGCTAAAGTGTTCACCTGCCAAACTTCAGAGCTTAGCTCACAGGCTGGAAGAGACAGTCTTACTTCCTCCATCACTCAAGGACACGCCCTACTGTGTAATGGAACCTTGTGGGAGAGGAAGGAGGTGGCAGACAGGAACGCCATTTCTGCTTTCAGAAGATATTCTGTTTGTGTTCTGTGGGCCCAGGTTATGTTTTCTGGAAGGGTCTTCTGGAGGCTTGCCAACCACCCCAAAGTGAAATCTGGGGAAAAGAATCAGGAAGGACAGTTTTCCTGAAGGTGAAAAGAAACCACACACTACCTTATTATCATAAGGAGAGGGGCAAAAGGTAGGAGGGGAAGGGATCCCCGCACATCTCTTCAGGCACCTCAGCTTCTGTCTACACTAACCTTCTTCTGATCTGCCTCAAGCAGTTGCCCAAGTCACTGGCCAACACAGCTGATGGCTGGGAAACCTTATCTTGGGATGTTCTTTTCACGGAATCAACTCCGACTCATGGCAACCTATGGACAACAGAACAAAATGTTGCCTGGTCCATCCTGCATCATCCTCCAAATAGTCGGCCTATTCAAGTCTATTGTTGCCATGACTGTGCCAATCCATCTTGCCGAGGGTCTCCCTTGTCCTCACTGGCTCTCTTCTCACCAAACCAAATGTTCTCGTCTAGCAGCTGATCCCTTCTGAGGGCATGTCCAAAGCAAATGAGGAGGAAGGTGTTTGTTTGATTAGGAGCCATAGGGCTTCATTATTATTATTATTATTATTGTTAATTGAGTGATAGTTTACATGGGAAAACATCGACTTTACACCATCATTTCATTGCAATAATTACAACCTCCTCTCTGCTTTTTTTTTTTTTTTAGGGGGGGTGTACACAAAAACACTCAGGAATATATAATAATTTAAACAAGCAAAGAACACATTCTGCAAGCCTGCAAGCCTACCTCCTGGCCACCAGCACACAGTCTTTCTCTTTCCATGAGTTTAGAGTCCTCAGCTGCTTCCTTTCTCTGTGTCCTCATCTCTGCATCCATCTCTAGTGTCACTGCTTCTCTGGATAGCGTCCCGCATTCTGCTCATGCTCTTCTCCCTTGATAGTCCTAGGGTCCTCTATTTCTGGAATATAAGATTAACAACTCCCCCCTTTTTGTTACAAAACTTCTACCTTAATAGTTGTGACAGTCGCAATTAGTCATGATAACATTTTCTCACTATGGAATCAGAAGAATCTTATCCCCATCTCTTTTCACCAGACCCTCTACACAAGATGAAAATTATTCAGTGGGGACTCTATCTTTACCTGCACACTCTTAAACTAAACTCCCTCTTGAAAACTTGTAGATCAGTCACTTCGTGCCTTATCGCCCCCTAATTTTAGGTAGTCAATGTCTAAGTTGCCTGTCCCTATCTACCCTGTATACAGAGGGGATAGGATTGATCCTTGATGTGAAGATTCCTTCTCTCTCAGTTGATATTTTGATCTAATACATCCAAAAGTACAGGTCAGGTTAATCAAATTGTAGCATCTTACACTTGTTTCCTTTATCAAAAATAGTTTTGTTTTTTTTATCTTCCTCTAGTAGAGTTCTGACCAAGCCATGAAGGCTAGGTCAAATTGGTACTATCTGCAACTTTGGGCATTCTTGTGCATCTCCTCTCACTACATATCAGCTGGATGCTTCACTTTCAGCTGTAGCCCTCCATGGCTATGTCCTTGTCCATGGGCTCACGTGTCCCCAGGTCTCACCATACTTCAGACCAACCAGCCATTTCTCTTCTTTCTCTGATCTACAGGTCAGCAGGAGTCTATGGAATGTGATTGAACTCAGTCCATTTCTTCATTGCTGCCTTTCCCACTCTTTCACTCACCAGTAGACCAACATGGTTGCCAGCAAGTTTACAGGCCTGCTTATGTGTTCCCTTTGAGTTTCAGTCTTGGATGGGGGTTTGTCCTAAAGGGATTTGATTGCTTGCCTTGATTGCTTCCCAGCAAACAACTTGTTTGTTCTTGTAGTAGCCAATCAGACTGCCATTTTTGTTTTGGGTTTTTCCTGCTGATCTTTCTTTGAAGATGTATCTTCTGTTGCTCTAGCTGTCCCAGGCTGGTCTTCTTGTATTTTCTAGTGAGAATGTCCCACCTCAGAAGGTTCTGGATGGGGCTCAGGATTCCACTTAAGGTCCTATACACTGCAAAGGCTCCGCAAGAGGCCTATTTCACTGGGCAAGTTCTAGAACCCTTTTAGGTATTCCAATCAGGTATCAGCTGAAATGGGCTTACATGCTTTCTGTAATCATGTTTCCCGACATTCCTTTCTATCCCACTCAAATGTCTATTTTACAATAGTAGAAAAGGGAAACCAATATTCATAAGACAGTAAAGCATTTTAGTATTATTTCCTCTCTTCAAACTATGCCTCGATCCCTGTATCACAGAGCCCTGTTGTTCCAAGGTTGAGCATACATCACCATTTACCTCTGTCCCATTTAGCCCATGCAAACCTATCTCAGTGTTCCCCTACCTACCTTGTTCTTCTACTCCCTCCCCCTTCTTGTGTATTGCCCTCCCCAGCACTCAAACTATGATGTGTCTACTCCCTACCCTGTGCTCTAATGTCCTCTCCCTCCACCCCTCCTATATGCCCCCCCCCCACCAGTAATATAGAGTTTTCATTGGTTGATTTTCAGGAGCTGATCACCAGGACTTTCTTCTTAGTTCATCTTTGTCTGGAAGCTCTAATGAAACCTGTCTACTATGGGGGATGACCCTGCTGGTATTTGAGATCCCGATGGCATGGATTCCAGCATCACAGCAACACTTAAGCCACCACAGTGTGACAAATTGACAGACAGGTGATGGTGGTGGCCTGGGATAATGGCCCCCATTTGTTTTTCCCATGCTCCTTGCCTCAAGGCCACAAGAAAGATGTGTCTAACAGGGTGAACTCTGCTGGTTTGAAGAGCCTTTCTCTGGATAAGAAGGATTTTAGTTATCACTGTCTTCCTCAATGGAAGCAGTGAGGCCTGTCTTACTCAATATACCTTTATGCCATGAAACATGGCTGTGAGGTAGGAGACCAACTGTCCTGCCTCACTGACCTCTTCTTGTTGTTAGATGCCCATTCATTAAGCATCCATAGATGAATTTTTATGGACTCCTGGTGTGGCACTGTAGGATCCGCACTGAACTGTGAACCATAAGGTCAGTGGTTCAAACCCACAGTTGCTCCTCAGAAACCTTGTACAGGTTTGCTGTGAATCAGAATCAACTCAATAGCATTTAACAATAACAGACTAATGTTTAAGTGTGAACTCAGTTTCTCACAGTGACAAGCAACAGGTCATGTATTTTTAAAAAAATTAACCAGCTAAGAATATTTGGGGTGTAGTGTCTTAAGATTGTTATTTTTGTTAAGTGCCATCTAATCAGTTCCCGACTCATAGCGACCCTGTGTTTCAAAGGAGCAGATGGTGGGTTTGAACTGCTGACCTTGAGGTTCAAACCCATCTTGTGGTATAGTGCATAGTACCCTGCAGCTACCCCCTTCTGTATATATATATTTAAAAACTTTGTTTTCAAACCTTATATTTCAGCCTTACTGAAAAGCCTCATGAGAAAGGATTATTTTGAGGTTGTCTATACAGCAGGGATTTTTTTGTTTGGTTTTGTTGTACCTTTGCACTACTGACATTTTGGCCTGCATAATCCTTTGTTGTGGGACTGTTCTGTAGCAGCATCCATTGCTTCCAACCACTTGAAGCCAGTGCTATCCACTCCCCTCCCCTTGCAATCCTGTCAACCAAAAAAATGCCTCTAGACGTTGGGCAAAATCACCTGTTAACGAGATCCACTGCTGTAGAGCAATGTGATTCAAACAGCAGGTGTGTATGGAACACCTGCATGATCATTCAGTATTGAAATATTTTAACTGATTGAAAATCAAGAACAGAATGGTAAACTATATCTAAGATACCATCCCTTTGGAGTCTGGGAAGCTTGCAGTATAGGATTGGATATATCCATCCCAGAAATGACTGGCACAGGCAATAGAAGGCAAGCACCTCAACAAGGATGGCTGCCACACCTCACTTTACCTTTGATCAGGAAAGGGAGAATCACCTCAGCAGCCTCCTCACTATGCCTTATTATTGGTCAGCACAGGGTCGCATACTCACTCCTAGACCAATCACTAGCCAAGGGAGATGTGATTGCCACAGTAGACTGGACCAATCAGGACTCACCATTTAGTGTGGGATGTTTCTATATGCCCACTGACCCACCTACAAAATATTGTTCCTTTAAAGTAAAGAATGGGTCTGTCGCTCCAAACCCTGGGACTGGGTCCTCTTGACTTCTTGAAATTCCTTTATTTCCACCCACAAAATAAACTCTGCTTTTTGCAGTCACACAGACTGTTTTTATTTTTTGCTTTGCTTTACATGACAAAGCCAGATTTATGCTGTGTTTAGATATTGTCATAACAGATTTTGAGCACAGTAGGCCAGAAACAGACTAAAATAATAATAATAATAATTAAAAGGTTGTATTAGTTCTACTTTGGAAAATGAGAAGTTTGTTGTGGTTGCTAAGAGTTGATTCACCCTCTGACCAAAATGGTTTGCCAAACCCAGCAGCCACTGTCTGCATTTTTAATAAACCCACAGCCAGGCTA
Source organism: Chrysochloris asiatica (assembly GCF_000296735.1). Lineage (NCBI taxonomy): Eukaryota > Metazoa > Chordata > Mammalia > Afrosoricida > Chrysochloridae > Chrysochloris > Chrysochloris asiatica. The sequence continues at coordinate 8,366,957 of NW_006408567.1, forward strand.
CACAAAGAAACCACTCGGTCTGCTTGGAGTGTTTGCAGTCGGAAACTGTAGAGGCTACTGCAGGCAGAGCTGTCATATGAAAGTCCATTATCTGCTCAGTTTTACCTTAGGTTGCTCTTCTGCCCATACTTGGTATGTTGTTGCTATTGATTGCCATTGAGTTACTTACTCATGTTGAACAAGCAAATTAATCTTGGAAGAAGTATAGTCAGAATGTTACTTAGACACAAAAACAGTGAGACTTTTCATCTCATTTACTTTGGACATATTATAAGAAAAGACCAATCACTAGGAAAACCAGGGATATTTTCCAGGGGAAGGATTGATTGTTGTTGCTATTGTTAAGTGCCATAGAGTCAGTTCCAACTCATAGCAACCCTATATAGGGTTTCTGAGGAGCAGCTGGTAGGTTTGAACTGCCAACCTTGTGGCTCAAACTGATCTTGCAGTCCAGTGCATAATCCTGTATTGCCTCACCAGACTCCAATATTTCATTGGTTTATACATGACGTCTACATGAGTTGGTGCTAACTAGATGGCAAAGATCGTAGGGATGACACAGGACCAGGTAGTGTTTCGTTTTGTTGCGCAAAGGATCACTATGACTTAGAACAGATTCAATGGCATCTAATAATAATAGCCATTTAAAAAGCACTTGCAATTTGACCATTTATTATCTCACTTAATCCTAACAGTCTGGGAAGAAGGTATTGCTATTGCAGTTTGACACTTAAAGAAATTGACTCAGAGAGAGACAGAACATTCTGAAGATCACCCAGTCAGTATGGGGCAGAGCCAAGATTCCCACCAGGCTGCCATCTGGATGTCATATTGTCTTAGTTCCCTTATACTGCTGCAACACAAATGTCACAGGTGGGTGATGTTAAAGAACAGAAATTTATTTTCTCATCATTCAGGAGTTTAGAAGTCTGGATTCATAGTGTAGTTCCAGGGGAAGTCCTTTCTATCTATTTCAGCTTTTAGTAGCCTCCAACAATCTTTGTAAATGCTTCTGTCTCCTTGTCTGTCTTTCTCTCCCTGCTGTGTGCATCTGTGTCCATTTGGCTGTTTTATAACTCAGAAGTGATGGATTTAGGATGCCCAATGGTGGTATGACTTCAACTGAATGATCAAGTAAACTGATTGATCATTAGACATCAACTGATTGAACAATTAAATTACATTAGATTGCCTTTTAGCAGGTGGATACAATGCATTATATTATGTTACATTACATTATGGAAGTTAATGAAAACCAAAACCCAAAACTAAACCAAACAAAAATCCTCATAACTGGACCAATAAACAATATCATGATAAATGACAAAGAAATTGAAGTTGCCAAGGATTTCATTATACTTGGATCAAAAATCAATGCCAATGGAAGCAGTAGTGAAGAAATCAAATAAAATATTACAATGGGAAATGTGTTGCAAAAGACCTCTTTAAAGTGTTCAGAAGAAGAAGAAGAAACATGTCAGTTTGATGGTTAAGGTATCCCTGATCTAAGCCATGGTTTTTTTCATTGTCTTATACACATCTGAAAGCAGAAAAATGAAAAAGGAAATGTGGTCAAGAATTGATGTATTTGAATTGTGTTAGTGAAGAATACTAACTATAGCATGGGCTTCCAGAAGAATGAACAAATTAATTTTTGAGGAAGTACAACCAGGAAACTCCTTAGTTATTCGGAAAGATCAATTTCTAGATAAGGAAATCATGTTTGGAGACAGGGAGGATCAGTGGGAACAAGGGAAAGTATCCATGAGCTGGATGGGCACTGTGATCTCAAACATGTGTACAAACGATTGTGAGGATGTGCGGGACCAGTAAATGTTTCATTCTGGTATACATAGGTCATCATGAATTGGAGCTGACTTGTTAGCAACTAACAACATTGGACTGCTAACCTCAAGGTCAACAGTTAAAAACTCACCAGTTGCTCCTTGGAAACCCCACAGAGGGTTGCTATTTGTTGGAACTGACAGCACTAAGCAGCAACAACACAAATCTGATGGCATGTATCTGTTAATGAGAGCAACTGAACTAGTGTTTGGCCAAACCACTGGGAGCCAAGTTGACACAAAAAATTATCATCACAGGTACCATCTCTACAGATGCTGGGTGGTCTTGGGAAATCATTCCTCCTCTCCTTCCTACCTGTCATTTGTCCTTCAGTTAGACTAAAGGGTAGGGAAAGGAAAGTGCTGGAGGCTGTTAGACCCACTGGGAGGGTGGAGAACTAAACATTCTTTCTTATCTTCCTAGCGTCCACATGACACACAGGAATTGCTCTGCTCCTCTGAGCCCTTTTGCAGACATCCTCCTACATTGTTTAATGATTCTCCTCTTTTCTACCTATACTCCAAACAACTGGCCTGAGCGCATGGGTCTTTCCCATCGAAGTGCCCCTCGATCTTCTCCATGTTTGGAAGGTTTCCTTTCTGTTGATTAATTTATTTTGTATTAGCTCTAGCTGTGGGGTAACTGCCTTTCAACCTAGATTATGAGTCTTTCAGGGGTAGAACTACATTTCTGTCTTCTTTGAGGACCTCTCTAGCACCTAATAGCTATGTATAGCTATTTAATTTAATTAAAGTAGATAATTAAAAATTGATTATTTGACGTTTTGTTGTGGCACTATAGGATAAGCACTGGCCTGTAAACTTCAAAGTCGATGGCTCAAACTCCTCAGAAATCCTCTACAGCTTCACTATGCGTCAGAACTGACTCAATGGCACTTAACAATAACAAATCTTCAATTACTGCCTTCATAGAGAAACAAAATGTGCCTTGCTCACATTTTGAATGTCTGTATCCTATTCTGGGATTGTAACTGGATCTGTACTAAAAATTTAGTTTCAGCTCAGAAAAACTCGAAACATATTGAAATAATTCTACAAGATGTTCCACATTCCCACATGTTTAGTAGCCTGTCTCTGAAGGACTCATTCTTGGTCAAATGAGGCTCCTATTAGTCAAGGACAATTACTTGTGTGCCGTCCCATTCTACACACACACACAGACAGAGGCACAAGCAGACAGACATATTGTTGTTGTTGTTAAGTGCCGATGACTTGGTCCAACTCATAGAGACTCTATATAGGTTAGGGTTTCTAAGGAGCAGCTGGTGAGTCTGACCACTGACTTTGCAGTTCAAACCAACCTTGCAGTCTAGTGCTTATCCTACAGCACCACACCAGGACATATATACACATACAAACACACATGCATATACATACACCAAAAACACAGGAAAGTTTAAATTTTATTTCATTAAGAAAGCTTCAGAAGGAATCCTATGTGTCTGGAGATGCATGTATGGAAAACAACTTCTGTCTGGGTGAAATGAGAGTAACTGAAGAACTTCTGGACTTTTGGTAGATCAATGGTTATGATAAATCAAATCAATGGTTAGATCAAGCAAATTCTGAGAAATGAACCAAGTGGGTCTTATGTTATGGTTGACTTCTACTGTAGTGAAACTCAGAGCTTCTACTAGACTAGAGAATCAGGAAGCCCAAGGAGTCATTTGAATGGCAGAACAACCCCATTCTCTTCACTTTTGTCTCGATGCCTACTTAGTCCTTCTCCTTTGCTTACCTGGAACCTGACCTGAGTTTATTGAGGGAAGTCGTGGTTCAGTAGTAGAAATTTTGCTTTCCAAGTGAGAGATCCAGGGTCAATTGCCAACCCATGTCTCTCGTGCTCAGCCACCACCCATCTGTCATGAGAACTTGCATGTTATTATGATGCTGAATAGGTTTCAGTACAGCTTCTAGACTAAGTCAGAGGAGGAAGAAAGGCTTAGCAGTCTACTTCTAAAAATCACCCAGTGAAAACCCTATGGAACACAACAGTTCAATTCACACCAATCATGGGAACGGAGCCAGAGCAGGCAGAGGTTCGTTATGTGGCGCATGGAGTTACCACGAGTCAGGGGCCAATGTGTCCTTGGGGGTCTCTGTATTCTGTTGGTAGGAGGTGTTGACTCCCCCAAACAACAGCGAGCCACAGCTAACATGCTGCAACAGAGCAGCCCAGCAGGAAAAGCATGAGTAAAGTCTAGGAACCCAGAAACAATGGCCTTTGGAGGGAAAATTCTGACTGCTTTGGTGATAGTGGACAAGAGACAAGCAAGAGGGCCAAGGTGGGCAACAGAGAAGAAGCCTGTCATGGGGCTGCTCTGGAAAACAACTTTTCATGCTGGCTCACTCTAGGCTGATTGCAAACACTGCAGAGAGAGCCCCACTCCTATGGTGCCGGCTTGGTGGAGTTGGTGTCAAAGCCCATTGCAGACAAGCAGATGGTGCTCAGCAGCCCACTGACAGCCAGCAACAGGCAATCCTGACTCAGGGATCATCTTTAGGGATTTCCTCTGACTTAAGCTCTGTGAATTTATCTGACTCGCTGTCCTTCCAATGCAGAGGGAAAAGGTTGATTTTGAGAGCTTGGTCCAAGACAAATGAGTAATCTTTAGGTGTATGCACCGTCTCTGGTAGAGGAGGAAGGTATGTGTGTGTGTGTGTGTGTGGTATGGTGTGGTCTGTGTAGGTGAAAGGTATATATGTGTGGGTTTTTTTGTCACACAGAGAAGTCCCAGTTGATTGGGCTCTCTTCACTGTGACTTGTGGAATCAAAGGATTATCCCAACGGTGAAGGTATCTGTAAATTAGGACACCCTGAAAGAATATCCTTCCATTGTTCAAAAGACTCCCTTAAAGACAACTCCAGATTTTCACAAATTAAATTGTATTCCCCCTCCCAAAAATGTGTTGAAGCATCAGCCCTTAGTATTTGTGAACTTGGCCTTGTTTGCAAATAGGGCCTTTGAAGATGTTATCCATTAACATGTGGTCATATTAGAAGACAGGGGGCCCTAAACTAATATGAGTAGTGTCCTTATACAAGTGAAGTATAGACATGGAGACACAAAGGGGGAAGATGACCATGTGAAGATACATCTACCAGTTGAGGAACACCAATAAATGCTTGACTGGGCAGTGTTTCATTCTGTTGTGCATAGGATTGCTATGAGTTGGAACTGACTTGACAACTGACCTAACCACAAACAACAACAACCGTAAAGAGAGTTTAGCTCTGCAGATGCCCTGAATTCACAGTTCTAGCCTCCATCACAATACACTGTTATTTTTATGACTCACCCAATTTATGATACTTTGTTATGACAGCCCTGTAATACACAGAACTTAAGATAAATTCCCACTTCTGGTCTTGTCTAGGAGCACCTTCAAAGGTTGACTGGTGGATGGCAAAGGCTTCCATCTCATAGGCATGGAGGCCATGGGACTGAGAAATTCAGAAAACACCTTGAGAAGGGGCAGTGCTAACAAATATACCTGGCTGACACCAGCCAAGCAAACATACGTCTAAGACCAGAGGAGCATCCTCCACAGTGCCCAGAATGTCAGTGTGGTTTGCGTTACCATCTGGAATCTCACACATGTGGTATCTATCAGACCATTCCCTTAGACAAGGCTGGTTATTTCCTCCCCATAGATTCCTGTACTCCACACGCTTGAGTTCACCCTCACAACCCTCCCCCAAATGATGTGTGGGAACATAACTTGTTTCATAACCAACCTCCTCTGTGTGCGGCAGAGGTTTCAGCAGCCCCACCAGTTCAGAGACAGAGAACAGCACATTCACAGGTCTTTCTCTGGATGACCACCTCTGTGACAGGCCATGCGAAGTATATGCATATGCACATCTCGAGTTCAGGGAAATTGTGCTGTTGAAACCCAAACACCACATCATTTAAGGTGTTTATTGGCCACGTGGACAGGATGATGGTGGTGCAGGCCGGCTAGTGTTACCAAGATCCCATAAAAAACCGTCTGAGAAGTTGTTCACATAAGAGGATGAATTAGAGATACTAGGAGAGCCTCTTATTTTTCTGATTTAGAATTTCCTGACTTGCTTAGTGGGAGAGGTGTAGATGTGTGTTTTTGAAGGGAAATTCAAGCTAAATGCTGCAGGAACATAGTGACCACAAAATCTCAAGAACTTGATGGTACCATTGCCTTAAAAGGGAAGCAGAAGTTAAAAGCAGGGAGTGAAACAGATATGTGCACATTAGTGCTCATTGCAGTTTCGTTCACAACAACCCAAAGACAGAAACAACAGTGGATGGAAAAATAATCAACAGATGAATGGAAACCAGAATGTGGTGTGAACATGCAATAGAAATCATTTGGCCATAAAGAGAACAGGGTGTTGATACATGCAACAACATGGATTGACGTTAAAAACTGTTGTTGTTGGGTGCATTGAGTGGTTGCAACTCACAGTGACTCATGTAACAGAGTAGAACTGTCCTGTGGGATTTTCTTGACTGTAGTCTTCACAGATTATGCAGCGTATAATAATCAGACACAAAAGGACAAGTACTGTGTGATCCAATTTATAGAAAATCCCTGGACTAGTCAATTACATAGAGATCAAAGATGATTATTAGTTACCAGGGGCTGGGGTGGAGGAATGGGAGTTTTAACTACAGGAGCACTGGGTTTCTGTTTGGGGTGATGAGAAATGTTTGGAAGCAGATGGTGGGGATGGTAGCACAGCATGGTGAATGCATTGAGAGTTCCTGAGAGGTACATGAGGTGGTGGTGGTTATGTGCCATGGAGTAGGTTCCAACTCATAGTGATCCTGAATAGGGTTTCCAAGGCTGTAAATCTTTATAGCAGCAGAAAGTCTCATCTTTCTCCCTTGGAATGGCTGGTAGTTTAGAGCTGCTGACCTTGAGGTTAGCAACTCAACTCATAACCACTATGCTACCAGAACTCTTTGGAAGGTACACGTAACAAGGTTAAAATGATGGACTTTTTGTTACATATATTTTGTTACAATAATTTTTTTTTTTTAAGGAAGTATAAGAAAGTGATGGTGGATCCAAAAAGAAGAAAGAACCAAAATCAACACATTAACACAACATCTCCAACAACTAGAAATAGACCAGCAAAGTAAACCTACAGTCAACAGAAAGGAAATAATGAAGATAAGAGTAGAAATAAACAAGATCAAAAACAGAAAATCAATATAAAGAATCAACAGGACAAGAAGGTGGTTCTTTGAAATAATTAATAAAACTGACAAACCATTGGCAAACCTACGAAAAGAGGGAGAAGACACAAACAACATACATAAGAAACTACATGGATGATGTCACAACAGAACCAAAAGAAATAAAAAGGATAATAACAGAATACTATGTAGAGTTGTGCTCCAACAAATTGGAAAATCTAGAGGCAATGGATGCATTTTTAGATAAGCATGATCTACCTAAACGTACACAGAGTGAGGTAGAAAACTTGAACAGGCCTATAACAAAGGAAGAAAATTGACCAGGTCATCAAAAACCTCTAAACCAAGAGAAAAGAATAGCCAGAAACATCTCCATAGAAAGCTTGTAAGTTCTTCTTCAACCTATAACTGATTGGAATACCTAAAAGGGGGTTAGAACTTGCCCAGTGAAGGAGGCTTCCTGCGGAGCCTTTGCATTGCATAAGACCATAGGTGGAATTCTGAACCCCAGCCAGAATCTTTTGAGATGGGAAATTTCTACTTGGAAGGACCAGCAAACCAGCCTGGAGCAGCTAGAGGAACAGAAGTTACTTCTTGAAAGAAAGACCAGCAGGAAAAATAAAAAACAATAATGGCAGTCCAATTGACTACTACAAGAACAAGCAAGTTGTTCACCTGGGAGCCATCAAGTGGTCGGGTCCCACCTTTCCAAAGACTAAGGAAGTATAAGAAAGTGATACTTCCCACTTTCCAAACTCCTTTCCAAGACTAAGACTCAAGGGGAATACACGAGCAGGCATGTGGTCATGCTGGTGACCATATTGGTCATGGATAAGGGGAAATGGGAGGAAAACAGCAATGAGTTGTGAGTTAAGTCCAACCAAGTTCAATAGACTCCTGTGAACCTGGGTTGAGACCTGCTTAGTCAGGAGTATGGCAAGACCTGGGGACTCCCGGGCCTAGAGACAGTGACATGGCCTCAGAGGACTAGAGTGGAGAGTGAAGCATCCAGCTGATATGAAGTGAGGGGAGATACATAAGAACACCCATACTTGCAGATAGTACCCACTTAAGCTTGCTTCAATGGTTGGATGATCAGAACTCGACTAGAAGAAGAAAAAAGGGGGAAAAGAGTAATCTGTTACAATTTGATGAATTTGACCTATGCTTATGAATGCAGTAGCTCAAAAGAGGGAACAAATCTTTATAGCAGGGATCACTCCCACCCCCTCAGTACACAGGGTTGGGCAACTTAGACACTGGCTACCAAAAATTGGGGTAGAGGGGAAGGAGATACAAAGGCAAGAAGTGATGGGTTTACAAGCTTTCAAAAGGGAGCCTAGTTCCAGAGGGTGCGGGGGAAGGTAGAATCTCCACTGAATGGTTTCCAATCTGTTGAGATGGGGCTGATGAAAGGAGATGGGGATAAGACTTTTTTAAAAAAGTTTTTATTGTGAGTTATGTGACAGTTTACATGGGAGAACATTATCTTTACATTCATCCTATCATATTTCATTTCATTGCAATGATTACAATCCCCTCCATATATCATCAAACAACTAAAGAATACACCCCACAAGCCTGCCCCCTGGCCATCAACACACAGCCCTTCTCCCTCCCTGAGTCCAGAGTCCCCAACTGTTCCATCTCTCCACATCATCATCTCTGCCTCCATCCCTGGTGCCACTGCTTCTCTGGATAGGGTCCTGCCCTTTGCTTTGCTCCCTTGATGGTTCCAGGGACCTACGCTCCTGGACTGCAAAATCAACCACTCTCCTCCTTTTGTTACAAAATGTCTACCTTTACATTTCCAACACTCACAGTCAGGCCTGATAGCAACCATTCCCTATTGAACCACAAGAGTGGGGATAAGACTCTTTTGGTATAATAGTGAATAATTGCTATCAGTACTGACTGTGGGATTGGAAATGAAAAGGTAGATGTTTTGTAACAAAAGGAGGGAGTGGTTGATTTTGCAGTCCAGGAGTGGAGGTCCCTGGGACTATAAAGTGAGAAGAGTGGAGTACGGGACCCTACCCAGAGAAGCAGTGATGCCAGAGATGGAGGCAGAGACGAAGATGTGGAGAGATGGAACAGTTGAGAACTCTGGACTCAGGGAGGGAGAGGGGCTGTGTGCTGACGGCCAGGGGGCAGGCTTGTGGGGTATACTCTTTGGTTATTTGATGATGCATGGAGAAGATTGTAATTATTGCAATAAAATGAAATATGATAGGATGAATGTTCTCCCATGTAAAGTATCACATAATTCACGATAAAAACTTAAAAACAAAACAAAACTACAACTCTCAACCAAAAAAAGTCCAGGTACAGATGGCTTCACTGGTGAGTTTTACCAAACATTCAAGGAAGAACTGTCAGCAATTCTACACAAATTATTCCAGAATATAGAAGATGATGGAAAACTCCCTAATACATTCTATGAAGCAAGCATAACCCTCATACCAAACCAGGGAAGGACATCACTAAGAAAGAAAGTTATAGAGCAATATCCCTCATGAACATAGATGCAAAAATTCCCAACAAAATTCTAGCCAGCAGAATTCAACAACAAATCAAAAAAGATAATACATCATGACCAAGTGGGATTTATATCATGGATGCAAGGATGGTTGAACATTAGAAAAATAATCAATGTAATCCACCATATTAATAAAATAAAGGAAAAGAACCACATGATCATATTGATTAATGCAGAAAAGGCATTTGACAAAATCCAACATCCATTCCTGACAAAAACACTCAATAAAGTAGGAATTGAATGGAAATTCCTCAACATAATTAAGAGTATAAATACAAAACCAACAGCCAACATCACTCTCAATGGACAGAAACGGAAAGCCTTCCCTCTGTGAACAGGGACCAAACAAGGATGAACTTTATCACCACTCCTACTCATAGTGTGTTGAAAGTCTTAGCCAGAATCATAAGGCAAGATAGGGAAATTAAAGACATCCAAATTGGCAAAGAGGAAGTAAAATTCTCTTTATTTGCAGATGATATGATCCTATACATAGAAACCGTCAAAGATTCAGCAAAAAAACAACTGCTGGAACTCATAGAAAGACTCAGCAAAGTGGCATGGTACAAGATCAACGTACAAGAATCAGTTGGATTCCTCTATACTAATAATGACAGCACTGAAAAGGAAATTAGGAAAGCAATATCATTAACAATAGCCATCCAAAGGATGAAATATCTAGGAATAAATGTTACCAGAGAAACAAAGGACATATACAAAGAAAACTACAAAACACTACTAAAAGAGACTTACAAAAATGGAAGAATAGGAAGACTTAACATTGTGAAAATGTCAATACTACCCAAAGCAATATACACATATAACACAATCCCAATCCAGATTCCAATGACATTCTTTAGAGAGATGTAAAAAACAAATAAAACTTGATATAGAAAGGAAAGAGGCCCAGGATAAGCAAAGCACTGCTAAAGAAGAAGAAGAAAGTTGGAAGTCTCTCATTCCCTGATTTCAAATTTTACTACATGGCTACAATGGTCAAAACAACCTGGTACTTGTACAGTGAAAGATACATAGATTAATGGAACAGAATCGAGAATCCAGAAATTAACCCATTCACATACAGCCAAGTGATATTTGACAAAGGGCCAAAGTACATTGAATGGGGAAGATATAGTCTCTTCAATATATAGTGCAGGCAGAACTGGATTTGATGTGGAAATGATTGAAACAAGACCTTTACCACACACCATATACAAACACCAACTCAGCACGGATTAAAGACCTAAATGTGAATCCCAGAATTATAAAGGTCATCAATAAAAAAATAGGGACAGATTTAAGGGCTCTAATATAGGGAACACACAGATAACCACACATTGCAAAAATTATATAAACAAAAGAAGACAAAATAGATGATTGGTACATTCTAAAAATTAGAAACTTATATGCATCAAAAGATTTCAGCCACAGAGTAATAAGGAAGCCCACAGAATGGGAAATTTTTTTCCTGCAATGACATATCAAACAAGGGACTAAGTTTAAAAATCTATAAGAAACTACAACACCAATTAAAAACTGGGCACAGAGCATGAACAGCCAAGGAAGAGATTCAGGCAGCCAACAAACATATGAAGAAATGTTCACAATCATTAGCCATTAGAGAGATGCAAATCAAATCAACAATGAGATATCATCTCACACCAGCAATAACAGCGAAGTTAAAAAAAGTTGTTGTTGTTATTGTCAGGTGCCATCGAGTCGGAACCGACTCATAGCGACCCCATGCAC
>NW_006408567.1:8402134-8416548 GCF_000296735.1 Chrysochloris asiatica
TAAATATTCCTTTATATGTGGTTCAGAGTTCTGGGATCATCCCCTGAGCCTGCTTGGTTGGGTATTCTGTGTTGTTGTTGGCGGAGATCTTTACTACAGGTCTACCAGATCCGCCATCTTGTTTGTTCTCTGCTTCATTGTTTTTTGTTTGTTTGTTTATTTAAAGCTTTTATTTGGCATTGGGTGATAGTTTACATGGGAGAACATCAGTTTTGCACTCATCCTGTCATATTTTGTTTCATTGCAATGATTACAATCCCCTCCATGCATCACCATTCAACAGTATTTCCTTCTATTCTCTCTGTGTTTTTTTGTTTTTGATGTTCAAAAAAAACACTCAGGAATATATAATCATTTAAACAACTCAAGGACACATTCTGCAAGCCTACCTCCTGGCCACCAGCACACTGCCTTTCTCTTTCCATGAGTCTAGAGTCCTCAGCTGCTCAATCTCACCATATCCTCATCTCTGCCTCCATCTCTGGTGTTGCTCCTTCTCTGGATAGAGTCCCACATTCTGCTCATGCTCTTCTCCTTTGATGGTCCTAGGGTTCTGTGTTCACTTCATTGGGTTTTTAATGTCTGTTTTTTTGTTTTTGTTTTTTTATTCCAGATTGTCAAGTGTTTCTTCTGAGGCACCTTTGACTAAACCTCAACTTCCAATCATTCTGTTTGTAGCAAGTGTGCAAAATGCTTGCACTCTCCAGGAATTCCTGGTTCAACCATAAAACCCTTTATCTTAGTTCTACTATGATAACCAGTGAATCTCAGAGCCTCAGTTTACCCATGTATTTATTCAGCCAGATGTGGAAGCTACAGAGGTGAATGAGATGTAACTTTTGCTCTTAAGAGGTATCTCAAGAGTTACAATCTAACAAGGGAAGACAAGCATGAAGACAAGGGACCAATCTAGGACCTTTGTCAGAAGTATTTAGGGATGGCCAGGTGGGTATAATGGAGAAAAAGGTCAGTCCCTACTCAGGGAAGATGTGCAAGAGAAAATGCACTGTGCATTGAAAGATGAGTGGATAGGAGGAAAGGGGTTCCTGGTGGGAACAATATGAGCAAAGGCATGCTGCTGTTGTTTTTAGTTGCTGTCAAGTTGGCTCCAGTTCATGGTAACCCAAGCACAATGGAACGAAACACTGTCTGGTCCTGAGCCATCATTGTAGATTGGACCATTGTGGTCCTGGGTGTTTTCATTGGCTGATTGGCCTTTTTCCTAGCCCTTCTTAGCCTTAAAGCTCCTTTGAATCCTGTTCAACATTATAGCAGCACACAAGTCTCCACTGACAGATGTATGACAGCGACATATGAGACATGTTAACTAGGAATTGAATCCAGGTCTCCCACATGGAGAGGTGAGAACTCTGGCCTGTTTGGTAAACTGCAAGTGGCTTAGTGTAGGTAGAGCATGGGGAGTTAGAGGTCCCGCAGAGGAGAGAAGACCAGGGGGGTTGGACTTTACTCCTGGTTCTTAATGATTCTCAGCCAGGGGGGTGATTTTGATCCCAGGGGACATTTTTGGTTGATAGTATGTGTACATATAATAATGATATGTCTTTCTTTTTCAGAAGAACTAAAAGCAGAAGTTTCCTTAGAAGTGAGGATGGCAAGACTTAGGCTTGTTTATTTTGGACACATCACCAGGAAAGACCAATTTCTAGTAAAGGACCTCATGGCTGATTAAGTGGTGGGTAAACAAAGGTGAGAGGTCCTTGGTAATATGGATTGACACTATAGACAAAACAATGGACTCAAACATAGCTGTGCTCATGAAAGTGATACAGGACTGGATGGTGTTTTGATCTTTTATACGTTGGGTTACCATGAGTCAGAATCAACTTGATGGCAACAAACAACAATGAATACACACACACACACACACACACACACACCTATACCTCACTTATAGACTGTCTTGCTTTCCAGAATTTCACATTTACAACCATTGTTTGTTGTTGTTGTTAGGTTCCATCAATTTGGTACAGACTCATAACGACCTTATGCACAGCAGAACGAAACACTGCCGGATCCTGGGCCAACCTCCCTATTGTTGCCACATTTGAGCCTATTGATGCTGCTACTTTGCCAATCCATCTCGTTGGGGGGTCTTTCTCTTTTTCTCTGACCCTTCACCTTACCAAACATGATATCCTTCTCCAGCGACTGGTTGCTCCTGAAAATATGTCCAAAGTATGAGAGACAAAAACCTTCTATGTGACTATTTTGCCCATTTACACTGTATCTCTGGCAGTAATGAATGCAGAGGTACAAGGTGAGAATAACACTGGCTGTGATGGTTGAAGTTATATGTCAACTTAGCTGGACCATGATTCTCAGTGGTTTGGCAGTTCTATAATGATGTAGTTTGGCAGTTCTATAATGATGTAGTTTGGCAGTTCTGTAATGATGTAATTTGGCAATTCAGTGATGATGCAGTCATCCTCTAGTTTGTGATCTGATGTGCTCCATATTCATATAACACTGATTTTCACGTAACAACCTGCTGCTAAGTGAGGAGTGGATATATTCATATGTATATATAGTATGTGTGCATGAGAGAGAATGATGGATTGATTAATTTTAAATGAATTTTAGATGGATTGATTTTCTGGAATTGACTAATACAATGTGCAGGAGATAACAAGTACAAAATCAGGTCAGGCTGGAAACTATGGATAGATGTCTCTTTATAGTTTTGAGGCAGAACTTCGTCTCTGAGAAACTTCAGTTTTGCTCTTAAGGCCTTCAACCCATTAAAACTACACTGCCATTGAGTTAATTCCAACTCATAGTGGCCCTATATAGCATTTCTAAGACTGAAAATTGCTATAGGAACAGACAGCCTTATCCCACAGAGAGGCCAGTAGGTTTGAACTGCTGACCTTGAGTTTGGCAACCTAATTTCTATCCCACAGTACCACCTTTTCAACTCAGTAGGTAAGGCCAATCCACATTTTTGATGGTAATCTTTACTTAGGATCAACTGATTATAAATGTTAATCACATTTAAACACCTTCACAGCAACATCTGGACTAATTTTTGACCAAACAACTGGATAGCAGAGTTGACACACAAAACGAATCACTACAGGGAGCTACTGGCCTTAATGTGTAGCGCTCATATGTGGTGCAGTGAATTACTTAATATGGTTCTTCTAGTCTTTAAAATCCCCACCAAATGACAGGGTTGTTTTTGTTGTTAAGTGCCATCAAGTCAGGTCTGACTCATAGCAACTCTTATGGGATTTCTGAGGAGAAGCTGGTGAGTTTCAACCACCGACTTTCAGTAAGCAGTCTAATGACTATCCTACAGTGCCATGCCAGGACTCTTCACACCAGGATTGTTGTTGTTGTTAAGTGCCATCTAGTCAATTCTGACCCATAGTGATCCTGTATAGGGTTTACAATAAGCGGCTGGTGAGTTTGAACAGCCAACCTTGCATTTCAAACTGACTTTGTGGACCAGTGCATTATCCTGAGATGCCACACCAGGATAGGTTAGGATGATGCAAGTGTGAGATGCTCATGGCCCATCAAGGGGATTGGATAGCTTGCTAATAATGTAATAAGGTCAAATAGCTCTAGTAACCTCTAAAGGCCAGCCCCACACACAGTTCTTGGTAGGATGAGGGGCTTCAGGACCGAGGGATGTGGATGGTCCAATGCAAACTAGAGCACCTTGAGTCAGGCCCTGAATGAGTGCCGGGAACTTCCTCCTTCCCTGTGAAGAGTCTGGTGGCATCAGGGAGGGGGAGAATGTGAGCAGGCCTATGGATTCTGTTTCTTGGCTGACCTGCCTCAGCCTGGCCATTTCCTGGACTGATCTCAGTTTTTCAAATGGGTAAGAAGGTCCCATAACTACTAGAACTCAAAATCCCACACCCAGTGTGAAAGGAATAAAAGAATAAAGTGTTGACCTTCTCGCCCTTCCCCTGCCCTTATAAAAACATGAAGTCGTTAGAGCTTGGCCATTTGGCCTTGAGGAGCCACCCTGAGCAAAGGAACCTCAGCATTGGCTGGGGTCAGAGGTCACCTAGACTGTGGTTCTGAGCGTGGCTGTCAGCCAGGGTCAACATGGGGTATCTCTCTGTGGCTGAGGAGGAGCTGAGGACCCTGGTCAGCTCTAAGCAGAGCATCTCAAATTTCTTCTTAGTCTCCAGCATAAAACCTCACTGTACATCTCAGGTCCCCCTTGGCGAAGGCCATTTTGCTGGGCGAGGTGCAATGGAGGGACTCCAGGGAAAAGTCAGCCTGGCTGATGTTCACACTGGGCTGGCAGTAGTGTGGGTCTAGGTAGAGGAGGAAGTTGTCCTGGTAGCTGATGAAGTACAGCAAAGCATGGCATCCTTGTGGGAGTGGTACCAGCAAATAAGGTTTATGGAACCCTACTAACATGGAGAGTGTTTTCTTTTTGCCAGGTTTAAAATGAGCCATCCTAGTCACCATGAAAGAAGAGCCAGGAGTGGATCCTTTGGATCTTGGGTCCCTGTACTGGGAACTTCCTGAATCCATAAGACACCAGAGTGTGGCACCAGAGACAGTGAGAGGTGGTGAGAAGCAGCAGCAGAGATGCAGTGTCAGCAGAGGCAGTTAGAACCAGGAGACAGAACCCAGGCCCATGGAGTGAGAGAGCTGAGCATCTTCAGGTTTGCTGCTGCAGTGGGGCGCCTCCAGACAAGGGAGCTAGGTTTGCTGAGCCCCATTGAGGAGCTGAGGATTTATGGCAGAGTAGGGTGCCTCTGGCCACTTAATTGGCAAAGACAAAAAGAGCTTTGTAAACATTTGCCCAAACAGGGAAGAGACCAAGGGCCATGGGACCTGGGACCAAGAGGCTAAAGGACAGAGAGAAGTTTGCCTATGGGCACAACTGAGAAGAGGCTTTCTTGGTTTAAGGACTGTATCCTGAGCCTTCCTGAACCTACATGGCAATCTGTTGCATTCCTAATAAACCCTATAATTGTGAGTATTACCTGTGAATATTGTGTAGCCATTGCAATAGGTTATTAATCCCAGTAGAGAAATACAGAATGCTGCAGGAGGGATGGCTGTTGTCAGAATTGGTAGAAAGATGGAAGTGTGTCTGAACTCTGTTTCATAGCCATCAGCTTTGGGTGGCTGATACTGATGACCTGGATGCTCCTCTTTCCTTGTGAAGGTAGAGGAGGTCAGGTGCTCTTACACCAGGGATTTGACTGTAATGCACAGGACAGTCCCCATAACAAAGGATTACTCAGTCCCAAATGTCAATAGTGCAATATCGAGAAATCCTGCTCTCAGAGTAATGGAGAGTCAAAGGAGGATTGTAAATAGGAGAGTGGGTCCCACAGACTATTTCTTAGAAAGATTGCTTTAGCAGCACCATTACAGATGGATCTAAGGGAGGAAATATTGAAGGAAGATTGCTTTAGGTATGATAGGATGGCTTAAACCAGGGGTTGCCAGACTATAACCTGTGGTCAAAATTGGCTTGCCACCTATTTTTGTTTTACCCATAAGCTCAGAATGAATTTTACATTCTTAAGTGGCTGGGGGAAAAAAAAATCAAAAGAAAGAATAATACGCCATGATATGTGAACATTATATTAAATTCAAAATTCAGTATTAATAAATAAAATTGTATTGTAACATAGCCACACACATTCCTTTTTTGCACTGCATTGTTAATCACAAAGTTGGTGGTTCAAACCCACCAGCCGATCCTTGGAAACCCTATATAGAGTTGATCTGAGTCAGAACCGACTTGACAGCACTTCATAACAACAACATGGCTGCTTTGAGGCTTCAGTGACAATTGAGTAGTTGTGACAGAGATTATATGGCTCTCAAAGCCTAAAATATTGATTATTTGACCCTTTGTGGAAGAAGTTTGTCAATCCTGACTAAGGCCAAGCCAACAGAGGTGGGGAACTGCAGAAAGGTATAGGCCCAAGAATGATGTGAAAGGCTAGACTCAACGGATATAGCCATTTATTGAATACGGGGTGAAGAAAATAAATCATTTCCTAACTTTGAGTTTTGGTAAGATGAAAAGGAGCTAGGGTGTAAGGGAAGATAATGACTAAGATTTTGGACATAGTAAGTTTGAAGTAACTGTGAAACATCCAGGTGGATGTACAGACCTGGGGCTTAAGAAAGATGTCTGGGCTGGAAAGACTCACAAATCTCCAGAGCAGACAGAGACAGGGAGGAAGGCAGTATTGCTGAAGAGGATGGGTTTTCAATAGAATGCTTTAATTCCTCTCCTCGGAAAAATGTTGTTAGTGTTAGTTGGCATCAAGTTAACCCCTGACCGCACAACTTAGCAAAGTGCTGCCTAGTCCTGTGCCATTCTGGCATGATCAATTAAGGATCAGCCCGTGTTCCATTGTGATCCGTAGGATTTTTCTTTTTTTAAACTTTTTATTGTGAAGTGAGTAAAGGTTAACAGACAAGATCATCAGCTTTATATTCAACAAATCATGTGCTTTGATTCATCTCAGTGATTACAACAGTTACCCTACTTCCACCCTGTGGTTCCCCATTTGCATCTTATATTTCACATGAGAAAAGCAAAAATATTTGATGCATACATACAAAGTTAAAAAATATATATTCATTTAAATGTTCAAAGGGCACATTCTGCTAGCCAACTTCCTGCCCACAGGCACACAGCCTTGCTCACTCCCTGACCTAAAGCCCATGGCTGCTCTATCTCTCCATGCCACAGCCTCTACTACCATCTCTGCTGTTGCTGTTTTTCTAGAAAGGATCTCAGGCTCCACTCACGCTCTTCCTTCTTGAGAGTCCTGGGATCCTCTGCTCCTGAAATGAAAGCTTAACTTCTCCCCTCTTTTATTTATACATCGTCTATAATTACATTTTTTTAAAATCACAATTAATCCTGCTAAAAATTATTCAAGGAGAGAAGGTTAGCACTCCACTTGACAGGATGGAAGAGGCCCTTGGGCTTCACAGCACACATACGGCAAAGGCATTGTTGTCTACTTTGTGGCATCTAATCACGGTTTTAAAAAAAATTTTGGAATCCTCGTGTGGTACTTCGGGCTAATGCGCAGGACTGCAAAGTCAGTTTGAACCACAAAGTCGGTAGTTCAAGCTTACCAGTTGCTCCTTGGAAACCCTATACAGGGTCACTATGAATCAGAATTGACTCAGTGGCACTTAACAACAACAACAATTACTCACAATTGAATCATAAAATCCTATCACCATCATCCCCCATCCTCTTTCACCAGATCCACCTGTAAAAGAGGAAAACTATTCAGTGGGGATTCTACCTTATCTCTTCATTCTGAAACTAAGCACACCCATGAAAGCTTGTCAGCCAGCCACTTCATGTCTTTATCACCCCCACTCTCATTTTTGATAGCCAGTGTCTAAATTGCCCATCCCTATTAGCGCAGTGCAACGAGGAAACAAGCTTATTCCTTGATCTGAAGAATCTTCCATTCAGTTGGAATTTTGAGCAATTGCATCCATTAGCAAAAGTCCAGTCCATCAAATTGGAGCAACTGACACTTGCTCATGGTATCAAACATCTTTGTCTTCATCTGGTTGGGTTCTGGTCAGATTAGCACTAGCCATCCAAGCTAGGTCAAATGGGTACCAGCTGCAAGTTGGTACACCTCCCTGTACCTTAGACCAGTGGTCTACTTCACTCTCAGCCCTAGCCCCCCAGGGGCTAAGTCAGTGCCTAGGGGCTCAGGAGTTCACACAACTCTCCAAGGTTTTTCATTGACTGATTTTCAGAAGTAAATAGCCAGGTTTTTCTTCTTAATCATAAGTCTGGAAACTCTTCTGTAAATTGTTCAGTGTCATAGCAATATATAAACCACCACACTGACTGAGAATTGAACCCAGCTTCCCCATATTCAGTGGTGAGCCACCAATGTCCCATCCCTAGAAAAGTAACATACCTAGTGATCTTCATATGATACCTCATTTTAGAATCATGACATCCTAGAATAAATGAGAAGAAAAGGAGAGCTGGGGCATAGATTCCTGGGGCCTGCGTAGTGGTTACGAATCGGGCTGCGAACCTTAAGGTCAGCGGTTCGAAACTACCAGCCGCTCCGCGGGAGAAAGATGAGGCTTTCTACTCCCGTAAGGATTTACACCCTCGGAAACCCTGTACAGGGTCGCTATGGGTCGGCCCCGACTCGAAGGCACTTAACAACAACAACATCGGCATTGAAGGAACAGACTAAAAAGAAGAAGCACATGGAAGAAACTAAGATCAGAGATATAGAAGGAGATTTAGGAGGAGAGCTTGCATGTGCCAAAGAGAAGACACAGGAATACAGATATAGTTGTTGTGGGTTAGGTTTCATACAACCACAATAAAGCGGGTTGCACATTGTTTTGGGTTTCTCAGAACATATAAAGGTTATACTTACACTATATAAGTGTGCAGTAGCATTGTAAAAAAGCTTGAAATATTGTGAGAATTACCAAACTGTGACACAGAGACATGAAATGAGCGCATGCTATCGAAAAATGGTGCCGATAGACTTGCTCAACACAGGGTTGCCACAAACCTTTGCAAAAAAACGCAATATCTATGAAGTGCAATAAGGTGAAATACACTAATGCAAGGTATTTCTGTAATGCCAGGAAGAATAGATTGAGGATTTGACCGTGTTCTATACTACAGAGAATTTAACAGACTTGAGCTGAGGAGACTCTTTTGGGATTATGGTGACTGGGTGGTCATGGGCCAGTTTTACTTGCATCTCTAAAGAAGAGGTGGAGACTGACAAGGGCTGACATGTGAGTAGGAGGTAAGGAAAGGTAGACAGTGAGTATGGATGTTTCTTTCCCGGGGCTTGGATGTGAGGGAAGAAGAAAGCTATAGCATTAGTTGTGGGTAGGGTACACAGTGTCCTGTGGCTGCTGTAGCAAATGACCATAAACTGTGTGGCTTAAAACAACAGTTCTGGAGGCTAAAAGTCCAAAATCAAGGTGTCCGCAGGCCAGGCTTTCTCTGAAGTCTTTAGGGAAGAATCTGTTCTATGCTTTTCTATTAGCATCTGGCATTGTCAATAATCCTGTGCATTCCTTTGCTTGTAGATGCTTCACTCCGATTTCTGCTTCCATTGTCATATGACATTTTTCCTGTTTCTTTTCTGTGTCTGTTTCACTTTTGGTGGTATAGTGGCTAAATGCTTAATTGCAAACTGAAAAGCCTGTGATTTAGTATGTACCAGCCACTCTGCAGGAGAAATATGAGGCAGCCTGCTTCTGTAAAGATTTGCAGTCTTGGAAACTCTGTGGAGTGGTTTAGGGTCACTGTGAGATCGAATCAACTAGACAGTAGTGGATTTCTTCTTATAAGGACACCAGCCATATTGGATTAGGGCCACCCTAAGGACTTCATCTTAACAATTTATACCTGCAAAAACCCTGTTTCCAAATAAAATCACCACATTCTCAGGTACAGGAGTTAGGACTTCAATTTCCCTTTTTTTGATAGTACAATCTGTCCATTACAGACACTATGTTGTTGTTGTTGTTGTTGTTGTTAAGTGCCGTCGAGTTGATTCCAACCCATAGTGACCCTGAACAGGGTTTCCGAGGGTGTAAATCTTTACGGGAGTAGAAAGCCTCATCTTTCTCCCACGGAGCGGCTGGTAGTTTCGAACCGCTGACCTTAAGGTTCGCAGCCCGAGTCGTAACCACTACGCTACCAGAGCTGCTGATATTGCCAATCTGGGATAGACTTGAGTTTTATAATATTTTGGCAAAACGTTAGCAAAGAGGGAGTGATTGAAAATATAGAAAAGAGAAGAGAAAGAAGGAGGAGTAAGAGTTTCTGGAAAGATGGGGTAGGGGAGAGGGAATGAGATCCGGGGACTTTGCTGCTGGCCTGTCAGGTTCCATACTCTCCACACACTAGGCAGTACGCTACCCCTCAGCATAGCCAGAGCATCTTCAACTGAATTTCTGGGTCCTGTAATCCTTCCTGCCGATCTCTGATCTGCTTGGAAAAGTGTTTCTGAACATGCATACAAAATGCTTAGCCAAATTTGAATCTGACTGCTATTTAGCTGCTTTTAAGGGAATGAGAGGTAGAGGTTGATATTTTAATGACAGCTATCTTGCTGAGTGACATATATAAAAGTAGTCATTTTAAGATGTTGGAATAGATCAAATATACCTGATGTCAAATAGGAGGTGTAAATTAGTAATAAAATAGATACCAAGCAATCCTTTTATATATGTTGCCCAGTTTAAGAAATCCAATATAGGAAATTATAAATTTCTGTGACTGATACATTGGTACTTGATCAGCATGTGTTTCCAGAGAATTTGTTATTACATCTGCTGAATCAAGGTTCCTTTGGTGGGTTCCAATGAACTACCAGTGACCAATTGCCATAAAGTTGATTCTACCTCATGTGTGTCAGAATAGAACTTTGCTCCATAGAGTTTTCAATAGCTGATTTTTCAGAAATAGTTTACCAGCCCTTCCTTCTGAGGTACCTCAGTGTGGATTGGAACTATCAACCTTTCAGTTACCAGCTGAGCAAGCTAACTGTTTGCACCATCCAAGGACTCCAATGAACCACAGCTCCCAGTAGTTACTGCTTTCGAATGTGGACTGCTTTAGTTAATGTTATTGTTATTGAGTGCCGTTTAGTCAGTTCCAACTCATAGTGACCTTGTATAGGGTTTTCTAGTGAGCAACTGATGAGCTTGAACTGCTGATCTTGTGGTTAGAAGTCCAGTGCTGATTCTATCACACCTTGCCAGGTGTAGCAAATGTGACATTTATCAGTTCTACAACTACACCTTCACAAGGACTTCCGGATTCTGTGTTTGATCTCTGGAAAAAAGGCAAATGCTGAGTAGGAAGCCGAACTACCCAGAAATGTCATGCATGAGGAAGTCCAAGCTAATCATGTGAGGAGGTCACGTGGAGGAGAATGAAGGACACCCAACAGCAAGAACTGAGGGCTCAGACTATTTCAGCCAGTATATACCTGGGCAAGTTATCCTAGCGAATACCATGTGGAGCAGAGACCAGCTCTGTGCACCACACACCCTTTCCAAATCACAGACTCTTAGCAAGTTATAACATGATGGTTGTTTTAGGCCACTGTGTTTTGGAGTATGCTGTCTGGCACAATAAATAGCAGAAACTCAGAGTTTTCTGATACATTTAAAGCATGGTTATTTGTACAACACTCCTGTAAGATGAATTCAGACATGTTGGTAAAACTGTATTTTCATCAGCCTTTTTACTTCCGATAGGTGGAAAGGAGTAGTAGCATACGTAATGAATGTTTATTGTATAAAAAGAGTCCTGGTGTGGTGCTGTAGGATAAGCGCTGGACCTCATGGTCAGTTTGAACTGCAAAGTTGACAGTTCAAACTCACCAGTCATTCCTCAGAAACCCTACACAGGGTTGCTATGAGTCGGAACCAACTGACAGCTCTTAACAACAACAACAACAATTGTATAAAACGAATCCTTGGGTGATGTAAACAGGTAACAGGCTTCACTGCTAACTGAAAGGTTGGAGGCTCAAGTCTACTCTGAGGCACCTAGAAAAACAGACTTGGCAATCTACATTTGAAAAAATCAGGCCATTGGCAACCCCATGGAGCACAGTTCTTCCCTGACACATACGGCGTTGCCAGGATTTGGAACTGACTTGAATGGCAACTGGTTTGGGGATTGTTTAAAAATCCTGGAGTCCTGATAAGCAAAAAATAAAAGTCACCTGTAATCCCACTGCATACATAAAACCATGGTTACATTTTTGTTTATACTGTAGTTGGTTTTTTTTGCATGCTAATAGTCATGAAAAAATGGGCTCCTATTGTGTAACCGTTTTGACCTGTTTCCTTTTACTCAGCACTATATGAGGAATAGCTTGCCATGTCTATCATGAACATATCTATTATGCCTGCATAATATTGCAATAACAGATGTTTTGTAATGTGTTCAACAAATTCCTTATTACTGGACATTCAAGCTGGTTTCCATATTTCAATTCCACAGTGAATGGCTCAGTGAGCATCCTTGTAGCTACATCTTTGTGCATATATGTAATTCTTTCCTTAGCATAAATTCTGAAAAGTGGAATTGCTATGTAAATATTTGCATATAGTTATGGCTTTTTGATGTGTAGTTTTAAGTTACTCTCAAGAAAATGAATAACAATGTGCACCCTTGCCAATGTGTAAGAGAATAACTGTTTCTCAGCAGACAAGCTCTCCCAAGTGGTAGATGATATCATCTTCTAGTGTTAAATAAGGCAATACTTTTGAAAAATTGTTAAAAGAATATTTGGCTAAGATGCACATGCTTTGACTCTAAATATCCAAACACCAAGGGGGTGGGTGAGGAGGATGAGCAAGTAAACATTCTAGATTTTACAGTCCAAGAGGCAAAATCTAGGATGTTACGCTGGTATTTACATAACCCTCTACCTTTACCAAGCACAGTGGCTTTCTCCAGAGACCTGTCCCTTCTGACAACATGCCCAAAGTACTTGAGACAAAGTCTTGTCCCCCTTGCTTCTAAGGAGTATTCTGGCTGTACTCTTTGCAAGACAAATTGTTCTTTCTTTTATTAATCAATGATATATTCACTGTTCTTTGGCAACATTATAATTCAAAGGCATTGTTCAGTGTTCCTTACTCATTGTCCATTTTTTGCACGCATCTGGGGTGATTGAAAATACTAAGGCTCCAGTTACCTTAGTTCTCAAGGTGACAGCTTTGTTTTTCAGTACTTTAAAGAGGTCTCTTGCATCATATTTTCCCAGTGCAAAACACTATTTGATTGCTTGACTGCTGCTTCCACAAGTGCTGATTGTGGATCCAAGTGAAATGAAATCTTTGACAATTTCAATGTTTCTTCTGTTTATCATGATGTTGCTTATTGGTCCAATTGTGAAGATTTTTGTTTTCTTTATGTTGTGGTATAATCCATACTGAAAGCTGTAGTCTTTGATTTTCAGCAGTAAGTGTTTCAAGTCATCTTCGCTTTCAGCAAGCAAGGTTGTGTCATCTGTATATTGCATGCTGTTAATGAGTCTCCCTCCCATCCTGATGATACATTCTTTCTCATACAATTCAGCTTCTTAGATTATTTGCTCAGTATACAGACTGAATAAGTATGGTGTAAGGATACAACTCTGACACACACCTTTCTTGATTTTAATCCATGCAGTGTCTTCTTGTTCTGTTTATAGACTGCCTCTTGGTCTATATATAGCTTCCACGTGAGCACAATTAAGTGTTCTGGAATTCCCATTCTTTAAAATGTTGTCCATAGTTTGTTATGATCCACACAACCAAATGTCTTTGTTTAGCCAATAAAACACAGGTAAACAGCTTTCTGGTATTCTGTGTGCTTCAAGCCAAGATGCATCTGACATCAACACTGATATCCCTCATTCCATCTCCTCTTATGAATTTAATTTACATAAGTTTCTGGCAGCTCCTTGTTGATATGTTCCCTGTTGGTACACATTGCCAATTTCCTTTCCCAGAAAGATTGCACCTGTTTATATAAGTGTAGTATCACCATCATATTCAAGCACTTAGAATAATACAATTTTCAAAACATTTGCTCATTTTTATAGGTGTAATACAAAGGAGCACCTGACCCAAGCCATGGAACTTTTAATCACCTCATACAAAGGAGTCCTGGTGTGGCACTGTGGGTTAATACACTGGACTGCAGAGTTGGTTTGAACTGTAAGGCCGGCGGTTCAAGCCAATCCGCTGCTCTTTGGAAACCCTATGGGTCGCTATGGGTCGGAACCGACTTGACAGCATTAAACAACAACAACATGCATATGAAAGTTGGACATTGAGTAAGGGAGTCTATAGAATAATTGATGCATTGGAATAATGGTGTTAATGAAGATTATTTCAAGTACCATGGACTTCCAGAAAAAAACAAAGCAAATCTGTGTTGTAAGAAGTATAGCCAGAATGCTCCTTAGAAGCCAAGATGGCGAGACTTTGGTTCTCGTGCTTTGGACATATTGTCAGAAGGGACCAGTCCCTGAGGAAGGAAATCATGCTTGGTAAAGTGGAGGGTCAGTAGAGAAGAGGAAGACCCCAATGAGATAGATTAGCACAGCAGCAACAGTAGTGGGCTCAAGCGTAGAAAGGATTTTGAGGATGGCCTAGCATTCATTGGACGGTGTTTCACTTTGTTGTTCATAGGATTGCTGTGAGTCAGAACTGACTTGTAGGCATATATCAACAATATTATTTAAAGTTGATTTAACTACTATTCACCTAATTCCTATCTGATTCTACTATTTAAGTATGTGCGAACCGTAAGGGTAGCAGTTCGAAACTACCAGCGGTTCCGCGGGAGAAAGATGAGGCGTTCTGCTCCCGTAAAGATTAACAGCCTCGGAAACCCTATGCAGGGTCGC
>NW_006408567.1:8416923-8418798 GCF_000296735.1 Chrysochloris asiatica
CAGGATCACTATGAGTTGAAACCAACTCAACACACTTAACAACAACAACAACAACACTACTCATAATAATGATAGTTAAATACTACTAATAATCTTATTGTATATGTTGTTAGGGAGTCCTGGAGTCATGCAGTTAGCATACAAGCTGCTAAGGACGCTATAGGATCAGCACTGGACTGTTAACCACAAGGTCAGCAGTTCAAACCCACCAGTTGCTCCTTGGAAACCCTATCCAGGGTCGCTGTGAATTGGAAACGACTTGATGGCATTTAACAACAATGGTTTGAATTTACATAAAGCCACTTCTGAAAAAAAGGCCTGGTGATGTACTTGCAAAAAATCAGCTATCAAAAATCCTATGGAGCACAGTTCTACCCTGACCAGCTAATGTTGCTAATGTATATGTTGTGAATATTTTGTGGCTTGCCTTTTAATTTTGTTTAAGGCTCCTTCTTGGTGTATAAAATCTTCTGTTTCTGTAATTCCATTCTAGGCAGGCTTTTCCTTTGGGATGCCTTCAGTTGCTTTTCTATGAAGGGAGTCCCTCCCTCTAGCACCTTTGAAGTTGCCTTTTAAATGGCTCCAAGTTTTATTTTAACTCATTAGCCCATCTGAGATTCTTTTTATCTAGGTTGAGGTGAAGGCTCTTACTTTATCTCTCCACCTCCACTTCACAAAGCTGACTGATCTATCTCCATTGACTAATCCTCTCCAAACTTTTAATGTGCAGAAAGAGAAGGAAGGAGAGAGAAGATTCTTTGAGCCCCACACCCACGCTGCGCACTAAGCGCTGCCAAGGCTGCTGTTTAGGCACCATCTGATCGTGAACATGCATGAGAAGTCTTCCTCTACCAGCTCCAGACAGCCCTGAACAGAGATCTTCAACACAACACCCAGTGGCTAGCAGTCTTTTGGAGGCCCAACTTTGAGGACTCAGATTTACACTTGACCTGAATTATTAGCTAGAGCATGGGAAGCAGATGTCATTATTCCTCAGGCGCACAAATGGCTTCTAGCAGGGGCTTTGTTGAAGAATGGCCCTGACCCTCCAGGCGAAGACTTCTTCTCCAGCCTGTCCCCCTTCTGTATGTAAACAGATTCCCATTAGCCATGAATTTCAGAGATATGTGTCTTATCATCTGTCTCCTGGATACCAGGCTCCTGCTACCTCATTGGTTAAATGTGATTTCCCCAAGCTGGTTTCTATTTTATCACAAGTCATTGAAGTGCAGACTGTGGGGGTCTCAGGCAGGATCCTGTACCATCCCTGCCCTCTTAGGACTCCCAGACTGAATTAATACATGGTCGACAGATGCTTCTACTATTACCATATACCAGAGAAGGAAGGCAGGGGCTCTCTGCTTGGGACCTGAACCCACCGGCTAAACTAATGAACAATGACTTTGCAAGAGTTTCCTCCAATGTATCTGTGCCACAGGCACTTGGGGGGTAATGGGTATAGATCTTTTAGAAATAAATAAACAAATAAACTATCCTTTAGAAATATACGGTGGTTTGGCGCTATCAAGGCCTTTCAGATTCATTGTGACTCCATGGATAACAAAATGAAACGTTGTTCTGTCTTCTGCCCTCCTCACAATCGTTGCTATGTTTGGACCTATTGTTATAGTTACTATATCAATACATCTCATTGGAGGCCTTCCTCTTTCTGATGACCCTCTACTCTACCGGTTCAAACTCACCAGTTGCTCCTCGGAAACCCTATACAGGGTCGCTGTGGTTGGAATCAACTCGAAGGCACTTAACAACAATAACACTCTACTTAGCATAATGTCCTTCTCCAAGGACTGTTCCTTCCTGACAGTCCATGTTATATTCAGTATTCTTCACCAACACCATAATTCAAAGGCATCA
>NW_006408567.1:8419199-8421422 GCF_000296735.1 Chrysochloris asiatica
CCAGCCACTCTGAGGGAGAAAGATGAGGCTTTCTATTCCTACAAAGATTTACCCATACAGTATCATCATGAATCAGAACAGACTTAATGGCACTTGACAACAACAACAAAAGTGATTGAAAACATCATGACTTGGATCAGGTGTTCCTTAGTCCTCAGAGTGACATCTTTGCTTTTTAAGATTTTAAGAAGGATTTTTGCAGCAGATAAATGTTATAAATATTCTTGTTTGTGTTTTGCATATATGAAATATAATGATGTATAAAATCCTTCCTGGCTAGGTTTCCAGTTCCATTTCCAAGTTAAATAGTTGCTGTTAGCTTCTGTCTCTTTGGCTCCAACTCATGGAAGCCCCATGAGAAAAAGAACCAATGCCATCTGGCCCTGCAGCCACGATTAATTGAGGACTGGACTATTGTCCTCCATAGGGTTTTCATTGATTGACTTTCAGAGCAGATCTCCAGATCTTTCTAGTTTATCTTAGTCTGGAAGCTCTGCCGAAACTTGTCCAGCATCAAAGCAACACATAAGCCTCTACTGACAGAGGGGTGGTGGTTACATAGATGGTGCATTGGCATAAACCCAGGTGTCCTGTATGACAGGCACGAATCCCACCTCTGAACCAGCACTGCTCCATGTTGTTGTTGTGAAGTGCCTTTGAGGCATATCTGACTCCCTGTAACCCTGTACAGGGTTCTAAAGGAGCACACTAGGCTCTATATTAAATGTGGTGCTATAGGATCAGTACTGGACTGTGAGCCATAAGGCCGATGGTTCAAGCCCACCAGCTGTTCCTTGGAAACCCTATCACTGGGTCCCTATGAGTCAGAACTGACTCAATGGCACTTAACAACAACAAATAATAGTAGTTGTTTTTTGTTGTCATTTTTGGGATTTGTGCTTATTATACGAACTGTGCCCAGGTGATCCCTTATAGTATGCTCTCCCATCTATGATACCTTCTCCCACATTTAGGAGCTACTTGTCCACCTGCAGGTACAGACCCAGTCCTAAGAGCAATGTTGAACCCAGACCCTCCAGATGCTTCTTCTTTCATTGACTCCTGACATGGATTCCATGCTTTCACTTTCTTCCCATCCTCCTCACCCTAGCCCCCACTTGATTCTGGTCCTCTAGGTGGGCTTCTGTGTGGTCCCAGTCATACACCTTCCACTGTCACCATTCGTGCAGACCTTTCCTGGACACAGGTGATACTTTAGTTGTTTGCAATTACCACATCATCTTCCTGACCAGGCCAGGGTCTGTCCACCTGTGGTATCTACAAACATCACTGGCATATGTCTACCATCAACCACAACACTAGCTCCTGGGGTGAATCCTCAGTTACTTTCTCTTGAGAATGAAGGTGGGCTGGGGGAGAAAGTCAAAGGGAGAGCAACCAGGGCCAAAGAGAGGCGTTTGGGAGTAGAGAGTGGGAGAAGGCACCCGGAGACAGGGGCTCCTTGAACAGATAGAAGGCTGTATGCAGCAGCTGTTGATTCTCCTGCAGCCTTGGGTACATTGATTGGGGTACTCTGTCCCTCACCCTGGTTCTCACCATTTGAATTGTACCCAGTCTTACAGACTCCTGGTGGCATGCTGTTAAGTGCTACCGAGTCAGTTCTGACCCATAGCAACCTTGCATAGAGTTTCCGAGGAGCAACTGCCAACTCTGCAGTTCAAACCGACTTTGCAGTCCAGCGCATGAACCCACAGTGCCACGCCAGGACTTCCCTGGTGGCATGTTGTTGTTAGGTACCATCGAGTCAGTACCGACCCACAGCGGCCTTGTGTGTCAAGAACAGGCCTCGACAAGGGGGTTCGGTTCACGAAGGAGGGAGATCTGGCAGCGACAGCGACAGATAAAGAGTATACACAGACACAACAAGAAAGACACATAGACACCCCAGAACTGGAGTGGATGCGTAACTGGTGTCAGACAGATCTTGCATTGTAAACATTTTGGCTATGCATGCCATTTGCACACCTTGCCAACTGCAATGCCTGCCCGTACTGCAAGCCGCAATGCATGTGGGCTTCGGTCTTCCTCCGTTTTATTTCGGGGAGGAGCTTTACACAAAGGAAGGCGAGGTTTATTAAGATGGGGTACTGAAGTGAAATGTGATTAATCATTCAACACAGGACACAATGATTTACAGGAATCAAATTCTAAAACATACATCACAAATTGTCTTGATAATCTAACATCCTTAATTTTCCAGAA
>NW_006408567.1:8421787-8426820 GCF_000296735.1 Chrysochloris asiatica
TTTGTTTTAATATTTGTCCATGGGTATCAAGGCATCATGTATTAAGTTAATATCAAACATAACTGAATAATTTGATAAAGAACAGTTTGGACGAGCTTGCCCAGTGGCCAGAGTTTGTTCCTCAGAGAGATTTGTTCCTAGAACCTTAAGCACTGCCAACACAGTGGAGACATTAAGAGGGGCACATAAGAAACTATTTTCTCAGAGGCTACAGGAGTTCGAAGCATAGCAGGAATTAATAGGACTAAAGAGAATTATACAGAGCTAGCCCCACAATGAGTTCGAAAAAGCCAATGAACCCGGGATGTCTGGAGGTTACTTCCTTGAGCCCTCAGGGTCTCTGGCCAGCAAGTCTGAGTGCAACCACATGCTGGATTTTCATCCATGACACTGGTCCTCAACACCCCAAAACCTGCAGTCTGCAACACTTGCGCACAGCATAAGTGGTTGCAAATTGGGCTGCCAGCTGCAAGGCCAGCAGTTCGAATCCATTAGACACTCTACAGGACAAAGGTGAGACTTTGCTTCTGTAAAGATTTACAGTTTTGAAAACCCTAAGGAGCAGTGCTTTCCTGTCCTAAAGGGTCACTGAGTTGGACTAGACTTGATATCAATGGAGTCTGGTTTGGTCGCTACAGTTCATGTGCCCAGAAACCACTTCTGCAATGGCATATGGCTCTTTCTGTATCTGCCTGGCCCTTACTTCTTCTGGTAACCGGCAGTGTCCAGCTGGTTCCTTAGATAGCACTGGCATTAGGAATCTCACCAGGTATTTCTGAGCATTAGCAGTGGTGAGTTACGTAACAGGGCTGCCTGTGAATAGCTTCTGTCTAGTGTGGTGTTTACATAGTGTGGCTGAGTAATGTCTGCAAACAGGATCTCCATGAAAGCAACTTGCTATAAATGCGTATTACTGGGCAGGACAGAATCTAATCCTTCTTCTGTGCAAGTACTGCTCTGCACACTTGTGTGTTAGCACACATAAAACTCACAACTCTACGAGGTCGGTGATAGCGTTCCTAGGGTTGGTGTCACCCAGTGTGGTGAGTCACAGAACCATTCCTCCCTCCCATGGACCTCCTCCAGTACCAGACCATGCATATGAGTCCTTAGCAATACTTTTTTGTACCATGTAATTCCTTTATATCACTGAATATAATGGCAACAGCAGTGACCTAAACAACTAGCAGAATTAAAATGACACCTTTAAATTACAATAGCACATGCAGATAAAACCATATGATTTGAAGTGCTATTATAATTGGGTCATAATGACAGCTCTGACCGGAGCACATTAGAAGATTCAAAGAGTAAATTAACATGGAGTTTTAACCTTGTAGAGATACTGATCCATGTGAGCTGAGCTTATGAAAAACGTTTCTGCAGTTAACAACTAACTACCGATATATATGTATTTCTTAAAAATTTATTGTGAATTATGTGATAGTTTACCTGGGAGAGCATTAGTTTTACATTCATCCTATCGTTTATTGTTTCATTGCCATGGTTACAATCCCCTCCATGCATCATCAACCAACCAAAGGGTATACACTACAAGCCTGCCCCCGGTCATCAGTAAACAGCCCCTCTCCCTCTCTGGGTCTAGAGTCCCCAGCTGCTCCATCTCTCCACGTCATTGTCTCTGCCTCCATCTCTGGCGTCACTGCTTCTCTGGGTAGAGACTCACTCTCAGCTCTTCTCCCTTGATGGTCCCAGGGACCTCGGCTTCTGGACTGCATAGTCAATCACTCCTTTCCTTTTGCTACAAAACGTCCACTTTTACATTTTCCAACCCTCACAGTCCGTCCTGATAACAATTATTTACCATACTACAGAGATATTTTGATTAAAAAATTTATCTTTACTGAAAAATTTATAAACGGTCATTTTGGTGCCACCTTTCTGAGAGTGTTACCTAGTGTGGTCTGCATCTGACACCCCGCTAGAGACGCCTCTGGAGGCAAAGACTTCTGTCATAGTTCCTAACTAGCTGCTTGCTGTCCAGTCGTTTCTGACTTATTTCTATCCCTTGTGTGTCAGGACAAAACTGCGCTCCATAGTGTTTCCGGTGTCTGATTTTTTTTTTCAGAAGGAAATCACCAGACCTTTCTTCCAAAGTGCTTCTAGGTGGATTCAAACCTCCAACATTTTGGTTAGCATCTGAATGCATGAACTGTTAGTACTACCCAGGGACTCTGTTCCTATTTTACAGATGAACAAACTGGCACCGAGAGGGTAGGTAACTCTATGTAGTCATATAGCTCATAACTAGCCAGCTATGTGGCTCCAGAATCATGTGCTAGGCCAGTTTGAGAACCTGCTGTTCTGCCAGAGAAGTCTGTTCACTCTCATCAACCTGCTAGGCTAATTGGTGCTTAATTGTAAATCACGATCTTAAAGATAATCCCATTAATCTATAAAATTCATATTATAGGGCTCTTGGTTGATCAGTTCACTCTGCTCCTCTTTAAATGGTGTAGTATTATTTTTCCAAATTCTGTAGAAAAATTCTTAACATAGCAGGAGTCAGTGATGCTTTTGAGAAGCTGTTGAAAGCTGTGTATTGTTTTCCACATAAAGAAAGTCACCTACACACACACACACACACACACATGTTTTTATATATAACATCAAGAATTCCCATGAAAGTCCAAACCCAAAAAAACCCAAACTCATTGCTGTTGAATTTGTGTCAACTCATGGAGACCCTATGTATAAGCTCCATAGGGTTTTCTTGGCTGTAATCTTTACAGATCACCAGACCAGCCTATCACTAGTTAGACTCGAACCTTCAACATTAAGTTAATAGTCAAGTGCAAACTATTTTCACTGCTCAAGGATCTCCCCATGAAGCTCGCTGACCCTATATTGAGAACCTTAACCTAGACAGACACATTAATTTATCTCTAAATAAGGTTCCCCTGGACCCCTTGTCTCTTTCAAAATTCTCAGTAAGAGAGTTTACCTAGGAAAATGATTTGAGTAGAGTGAAAGTAATTAAGGCATAGTTTTACTTTTCCTGGGTACTTCTAAACATTCATCTTAATTAAACTACACTCTAGGAGACCCAAGCTCAGAGCTGCCAAGAGGCAGGACATGACAGGAGCTCCCTTGGGAGGATGAAAGACTGTTGCTTACTAAACTGGGATTCTTATTATTGAACTGACCTTTTGCCTTGCATCACTAAAAAGATAGGCTTGCTGGTAGCAGATATGTGTGTGTGTCTCTTTTGTATATTTTAAGTTAGCTTTTGTCATAAACAATAGAGTAAGGTTCTGGTGTATTCAACAAATGCTCTTTCTCTATAATTCTACCTTGGGTAAGTAGAATGACCAATGATTAAGAAGCATCCCAAGGTGCCTGGCAATCCATTAGGATGGCAGTTAATCTGTAATAAATGAGACACTTGTACATTATCAAATGTCACCTGCCTGGGCTCTGCATGGGGGTGAACTGGGAGGGAGGCTGTCAGCTCAGTATCATGCAGGGGCCTTGTTGCTGTTGTTAGTTGCTGTCACTCCCTGGTGACATCATACCCAGTAGAACAAACTGCTGCGATACCACCCCCATGATCAGTCCATTGTGATCTACAGGGTTTCCATTGGCTGGCTTTTGGAAGTAGATGGCCAAGATTTTCTTCCTAGTCTGCTTCCATTTGGAAGTGCTCTTGAAACCTGTTAAACATTACAGTAACAGGCAAGCTCCCACTGATAGACAGAAGTGTCTGCACATGAGGGGCATTGTACAGGAATCAAACATGTGCCTCCAGGATGGAAGACGAAAATTCCACCACTCAACACCATTGCACCGCTGCAGGGGAAGGGGTTGCTAAAAATGCAGATTTTTAGAGTCCCACACCCCAAAGTTCTGAATCTATGCTGTAGACCTGTAAGTATAAGTATCCCCCTTTGCCCTTCCTTGGGTAATTCTACTGCTGGTGGCACTTTGAGCAAAACAGCCTACAGAATGACCTCCAAACTTTAGACCAGACCTAAGTCCATTCTCTACTCCCTGGACTCTAACTCAAGTTCCAATAATGGGGACAGGGTATATAGCTCTTTTCTTCTGGGTCTCTTGGCAAGATTGACCTGGCTGTGCCAAGTACTTAATGTCTGGGAAGGTTCACACTAAGCTTTAGAGTTTCCATGGCATAGTGACTAAGTATATGGATGTTTAGTTCAGGCTGCCTAAGGATCAAGCCCAGCTTGGCCATTTACTGTAAACCATACAAGGAAGCTTGCTTGTTTGAAAGCAACTCCAGTAGCAGAGTTAAAATGCAGACTTGAACTCAAATAGTGGGATTCCTCTGGTGGCTAAGAGCTCAATTGTCAACCTAAAGCTCACTCAAAGGCTCTGCAGGAGGACAACCGGTGAGCTGCTCCTGTAAAGATTAGGAGCAGCTTAGGAAGCCCTATGGATCAGTTCTACCCTGTCCTATAGGATTACTATTGAGTTGACATCCACTCAGTGACATATAACACCATCATTATGTGTTCAACTAGTAGGCAGAAGGTTGGCAGTTCAAACCCACCCAGTGGCACCTCGGAAGAAAGGCCTGGTGATCTGCTTCTGAAGACTCACAGCCATGAAAGCCCTATGGAACAGTTCTACTTTGCACACATAGGAGCCTGAATCGACTTGAATGCAACTATCACTAATACAAACAATTCCATCATCTGAGCTAAGTCTCTGCCACCAACCAAACAGAAATGTGTTATATGTAATGTGAGCTAAGACTTAGACTACCTGAACCCAGACCTCTGCAACTTGCTATCTGTGTGGCCTTAGGTGAGTTAATTAACCTCTCTAAATGTCAGTTCTCATCTGAACAGTAATGGTGAGCCTTAGCTGGTTCTCTAGATAAACAGAATGAGTCAGCACTGACTTGATGGCACCTAACAACAAACAAAGTGGTATATTTGGATAGAAAAGTAGATAGATAGATAAAGGGGGCTTCAAAAAGTTCATGGAAAAAAATGGAACTATAAGATAATGAAAACTTTCCATGAACTTTTTGAAGCCCCCTGATATAT
>NW_006408567.1:8430752-8437481 GCF_000296735.1 Chrysochloris asiatica
AGAGGTTGGACCATTTTGCAGTCCCACCAGCAATGCTGGAGTGTCCCAGTCTCTCCACATCTCTGCCAGCACTTATTGTCCTCTACTTTTTTGATCTTTGCTATTGTTACTGGTGTGAGATGATATCTCATAGTTGTTTTGATTTACGTCTCTCTAATGGCTACTGATTGTGAACATTTCTTGACCTTTTTAATACTTGTTGTTGTTGCTATGTACCATTGAGTTGATTCCAACTCATAGTGACCCTGTATAAGGTTTCCAAGGATTTGAACTTCCTACTCTGTTGTTACACCCTCGGAAACCCTGTACAGGGTCGCTATGGGTTGGAACTGACTCGACAGCACTTAACAACAACAACTCTGTTGTTAGCAGTCCAGTGCTTACCCTACAGAACCACACTATCTAAAGCTGTTGTTTTCTGTGGTGCAGCATTCCTATAAACTTGTTACAAAGCTTCAATGATTTGGGAAGTTATCCATTTGAGTTTTGTTAAAAATTTGATATTGTATCAAAATATTTTTTTTTCCATGGCACAAACAATATCCTCTTGTTTAGAAGGCCCCCTACTGAGACTAAGATAAGTGCATTACTGAGAAAGCTTGTCTGCATTCATGCACTGATTGTAGAAAACATGTAAATGTATTTTGTTTGGCATAAACTCATGTGTGTATGAACTGGAACCCAAGTAGCAATACTTTTTTACTTACCCTCATATGTATGTATATATGTATATACACACACAAATATGATTTAAGTAATTGACTCACAATATTGCTGGGAGCTGGTTAGTGAAAAATCTGTAAAGTCAGATGATAGGCTGGAGACTCTTATAGGCTTGAGTCCTAAAATCTGTAGGACAGATGTTGGAAAGAGTGAATAAGGAGTTCTGGCAAAATATCTAATATAGTCTGGAGACAGAACACACCCTTAAGAAATTCTTTTGCTATTAAGACCTTCAACTGGTTGATTGGGGCCCACCCACATTATGAAATCTGTTTTATTTAAGGCCAACTGATTTAATAACATCTAACTACTGCCAAACAACTGGCACTGTAGCTTAGCCAAGTGGGCATGTAAATTAAGCATCATAAAGTGATAGCTTAAGGAATGCTTGTGAAGGTTTGGCACAGGGTGAGGCTCAAAAGACGGTCCCTATTGGTGTTGATCTGTAATTCTGAGCATATCACTTACTTTTGCATGTGCTACATTTTCTTTCCTATCACCTACCCTTCCTATCTCAGAGGTTTGTTGGAGAATTAATTGCAACACTGTTGTGAACACATCTTGCAAAAGTGATTCAAACTCCACACAGTGTGATATCATTATAAAACAATGAAGTACCAATCATTCCTCCCACAACCCTGTCTCCTCCTCAGTTGGGTTCGAGAATTCGTTGCAATGGCCACATAGAACTGAGAGAAAATACTCACAGTTATGGGGTTTATTAGGGATGTTAACAGGTTACAGCGCAGGACCAGAAAATGCACAGGTCACAGTTCTTCCTGTCAGGTCAGCCTCTCGACAGCTCAGCCATGCCTTCAGATGGGCCTCTCTGCCTGGGCAATGTTAGAAAGCTCTTTCGGGGCTCTTGATAAATGCCCACAGGACTCATCATTCCACTATAAGTTTCAGCCTGAAGGCATTTCTGTCTAGCTCTGTGGGTCAGCAAACTTAGCTTAATTTAAGCGCCCGGAGACACCCCACTCTACAGACAAGCCTCCTGCCATAAGTCATTCAGCTTTATTCACTCCAAGGTCTAGGAAGTCCACGGCTCTCATACTCTGTCATTGTTCCTGCTGCTGCTCCTCTGCCACTTCTCTGGTATCACAGCTTTCTGTCCCTGGGTTGAGGATATCCAGTGCACAGGAATCTTGGGGTCCAAAGGACATGCTCCACTCCTTGCTCTTCTTCTTTGGTGATAGTGAGATTCCCCCTCCTGCTTGTGAGATGGCTCATTTTATACCCATGCTAGAGTTCCAAGTTTTTACAATTAAATTTAACTCTTTTAACATCCACAACAGAATTATGTGATACTATCAGTATCTTCTACCAATTTATCTTACCCAGACCTAACAGGACAGCAATGTTGTTTGGTGGGAGTTACAGACTATGGCTAAGGAGCTCTAGTGGTGTAGTGGGTTACACATTGAGCTGTTAACCGCAAGGTCAGCTATTCGAATCCACCAGCTGCTCCATGATAGAGAGATGAGGCTTTCTGTTCTCATAAAGACTTACAGCCTTGGATACCCTATACAGGGTCACTATGAGTCGGAACTGACTTAAAGGCACACCACCACCACAGCCTATGGCTAGACAAGATATTAAATGGTCCACTTCATCACAATCATCTTCATTACCAGTCTTACCCACATCATGCTTTTGTCCATCTTTATCTCTCCACCTGGAATACCCACCCTCTCTCATTTTTTGCTTAACAAATTCCTACCTAAGATCCAACCAAATGCCACTCCCTTTAAGAAGCCCTCTCCAGCTTCCTCAGACTTTCCCTTACTGGATGCCCAGGATTGTAGTCATAGGTTTCCATCTCAACTCAACCGGTAGAATCCAAGCTCTTCTTGTTCTTGTGTAAATCCAATGGGCAACAGAATACTTTTCAAAGATGAAGGACTCAATAAATGGATGGGTGGATGGATAGATAGATGACAGATAGATGTACAGACATACAGATAGCTAGGTGGATGGTTGGATGTGAGGTTGGATGCTTGGATGGATGGACATCAAATGGATGAGTGGGCGAATGAATGGATGGACAGATGGTTGGATAATTGATAATGGATGGATAAGTGGTTGAATGGATGTAAGATTTTTATAGACATGTCTTAAAAACCATCAATAATTGATAACATCTGTCTGAATATCATGTTAAAAGGATTTTTTTTTTGTCTTAAACTGACATTTATCAGTGATTGGCACAATAAACATAGGCAGGCTGAGGGACATTTAGCAAACGTTTAGTTCATGACACCTCACACCTGAAATTTGGTCTTGGGCAATTTCAGCCTGCATTTTGTCTTCTTAGATGGAATCTGCCTACAGCAGTGTAGATATTTGTCCCAGTTGAATGTCTCAGGTTGTCCTCCTGTTCAAGCCCCATGGAAGAACCACCATGGCAAACCTAGCCATGCATGTCACAGCTTTAGTGATGAGAAGGGGTTCTTGGTATTCTTTATGAGTCTTTTAAACTAGAAGGAAATTATTCCCTCTTGTTAAGATAGAGCATAGTATTTAACAAAGATCTGGATTGGAAACTGGAACATCTGCATTTGTCCTGGTTCTGCCACTAATTTGCTGTGGGACTTGGGGGCCAGTCACTTTACCTCACTAAACCTCGGCCTCGTTGTGAGGAAAAATAGGGATTGTATGCATTGCAGGCTCTGTGCAGCTGCACAGGGTCTGATTTGACATTCTGTAGAGCCAGTAAGTTCTGGAAGAACACAAAGCATCCAGCCCAGACCCATAGCCCTTGTCCCTCACAACTCTCAGGAATCTAGCAACCAAAGCTGTTTTCACAAAGTTCACATGTGGAACAGCGACCAGTCCAAGTAGCGCCCCCCCTCCCCTGGGCCCTGGCATTAATGTAGTTCTAAATTACTGCCCTTCAGGATGCGAGCTGCCATCTCTGGCTAGTGGACAGATCCTGTCTGCTCAAATAAAAGCATAGCCAGGTCACCTGCTCTGCCTTATTGGTTTCCGAGGGGCTTCCCACAAGGAAAGTAGAGAAAGGAGAACACAACTTGTTAGTTGGTTAGCATGCTGGTTAGGAACACAGAGCTTGGCTCCACCGTCCACTAGTTCTATGACCTTGGGCTACTTCCTTAACCTCTCCTTGCCTCAGTTTTCTCTTCTATGTAGTTGTTAGCTGCCCTTGAGTCAATTCCAACTCCTAGTGACCCATGTGTGCTGAGTAGAACTGTGCTCCAGTTCTCAACTATAACCTTAGGGGAAGCAGGTCGCCACCTTTCTTCAAAAGTACTGCTAGGTTCAAAACCTTTAGGTTACCAGTTGAGTACAAATCGTTCACTCCACTATGGACCTTCCTCATATGAAAATGGGATAATGAAAGCACCCACCTCCTAGAACAGTGAGAGGGTGCAAAGACACACAGACATGGTGCCTAAGGCCAAGGGAGTCCTAGGAAGGTGTAAGTTATCAATATAGCGTGCATGCGGTATTCATCCCTTGAGTCTCCCCCAAAACTGTCTCAACACCTGGATTCTCAAATCCATGCATTCCGGTTTTCAAAGACACATTCTGCCCACATGCTGTTGATGTGCAGCTGGGTAGGGACCTGGGATCCAGAGTGGTTGGAAC
The DNA here is from genome assembly GCF_000296735.1 of Chrysochloris asiatica. Classification (NCBI taxonomy): domain Eukaryota; kingdom Metazoa; phylum Chordata; class Mammalia; order Afrosoricida; family Chrysochloridae; genus Chrysochloris; species Chrysochloris asiatica. The sequence goes on from NW_006408567.1 coordinate 8,435,085, forward strand.
TAAGCAAGTGTCTGGATACAGGAGGAACTGGCTGTAAAAGCAGGTCATGGCCCTCCATGGCTTCCTGCCCTGTTGGAACACCTCTTTTCTATTTCTTCCTTTGTCCTCTGGTCCTGCTGTGCTTTTATCCGATCAGACAGGTTCTGATCATTGGCCAGAGATGGCAGCTTGCATCCTGTGTGGCAGTAATTTAGAACTATATTAGAGCCAGGGCCCAGGGGGGCTACTTGGACTGGTCGCTGCTCCACATGTGAACTTTGTGAAAACGACTTTGGTTGCTAGACTCTTGTGTGTATTTAAGCAACCTGGCAGCTGTATTCATAACACAAAGTAGATGGCTTTAAATAGCAGGCATTTATTGTCTCATAGTTCTGGAGACTAGAAGTCCAAATTTAAGTTCAAGTTTAAATTTGGCAGGACCATGGTCTCCCTGAAGGCTTTACCAGAGGACCTTCTCATTTCTTCCGATTTCTGGTAGCCCCAGGTAGTCTTTAGCTTGCAGTTTCAGCATAACTCCAAAGTCACATGCTATCTTTCGTCTTCTGTCTCTCTGTCCTCTTCTCTATTATAAGGACTCCACTTAGATGAAATTAGGTACTCATGTTAACTTAACTTACAACATCTTCAAAGACCCTGTCTCCAAACAAGATCACATTCATAATAGCCCCATGTACAGCAGAACAAAACATTGCCCAGTCCTGCACCATCCTCGTGCTTGCTGGCTGGCGTGTTTGAGACCATCACTGCAGCGATTTGTTAATCCCTCTCACTAAGTGTCTCCCTCACCCTTGTTGGTTCTCCACTTCACCAAACACAATGTCCTCCTCCAGTGATTAATCTCTGTTAATGATGTGTTTGAAGCAAGTCAGCAAGTCTGTTGTGATCTATAAGGTTTTCATTAGCTAATTTTTGGAAGTAGACCACCAGGTTTTTCTTCCTCTTCTGTCATAGGCTGGAAGCTCTGTTGAAACCTGTCCACCATGACTGAATTTACTGGTATTTGAAATGCCAATAGTATAGCTTCCAGAACCATAGTAATACACAAGCCACCATCGTACTAAAAATTGACGGATGGATGGTAGCTTAATCACAATGTTGTTAGGTGCCACTGAGTTGGTTCTAACTCACAGTGACCCTATATAGGGTTTCTGAGGATTGGCTGATGGGTTTGCACCATTGACCTTGGGTTAACCTTCGAGAAAGCCAACTATAATTCAGGGAACTCAGTTCTTACCCAGAAGACATTATTCATGGCCATGGAGGCTGGTTCACCACAGGAAATCCTTTGTGAGGCAGAAAATCCCACAGAGCAGGATGATTCTCTCACATATCCTTTTAGAATGGGCTGCTCACACCCACTGAGTCTGCAGTTGCATTTCATTTGTGGTGAGAAAAGAGAAGGAAAGAGTCTGAGTGGAACTAAGAGGAGAACCTTGGGAAAGGACTAAAGGAACAGGAAGATGGTAGGAGAGGAAAGATTAAGGGATTCTGGGGAGAGAAACTGTGTTATGGTTTGAATCGTGACCCTCTGAAATATGTGTTGGGATTCTAGACTCTATACTGGTGGGCCCTATACCTGTGGAGGAGTCCTGGTGTGGTGCTGCAGATTAATGCGCTGGACTGCAAGGTTGTTTGAACCCCAATATCAGTGTTTCAAGCTCACCAGCCGCTCCTCAGAAACCCTAAGCAGGTAGGAAACTACTTAACAAAAACAACAATACCTGTGGATGTAGCATAATTGAATGTAGTGTAATCCATCAGTTGAGGTTATACCTGTGTAGGATAAATCCCAAACCTACACTGATATGGCCTGAACTGATGGATTGTTGTTGTTAAGTGCCATCAAGTCAGTTTTGACCCATAGCGACCCTGTATAGGGTTTCCGAGGAGCAGCTGGTGAGCTTGAACCACCGACCTTGCAGTTCAAAAAGCTTTGCAGTCTGGTGCATTAACCCACAGCACCACACCAGGACTCCATGGATTGATTGAGTGATATAAAAGGTAGCACAGACAGGGACATGTATATACCCAGCTCAAAGCCTGATTGGGACTCAGTCTCCAGAACTGTGAGAAAATGAAGTTGTGTACTTTGAAACCACTCACTTGTGGTATTTCTGTGATATCAGCACTAGGAAACTCTGAGTGACTTCTTTCTGAAGGTTTCTTCATGTTGCCCACTGTGGCAAGAAACAAGGAAAGCAATAGGAGCCAGTGCACTTGGCAGAGTGTTGTTACCCTTAATATAAAAGAGATCACACAGAGAACTGTTGTTGTTGTTGTCAGGTGCCATCCAGTTGGCACCGACTCATAGCAACCTTATGCACAGCAGAACGAAACAATGTCTGATCCTGGGCCAACCTCACTACTGTTGCCACACTCGATGCCATCAATGATGCC
>NW_006408567.1:8437581-8438564 GCF_000296735.1 Chrysochloris asiatica
TCACATACATTCTAAGTTAGGTTTTATTTGTGTATAAATAGAATGCAATTTAACTGGAAAATCTATGACAATGTAATAAAAATTGTTATTAAAATATGTACTTCATGAAGAATGAAACTATTTCTTATATGACAGGGCTTTAAAAAGGTTATAGAAAAAAAATGGAATTAAAGATAATGGAATTTTTGCATGAAAAAAAAAGTATTGCTACAAAATCACAGAAACCTTTATTAAACAAAACTGTCAAAATGCGAAACCATTATTTCTCATTGTATCCTCCATATAAGTGTTCTGTCCTCACATTAGATGTATATGGTTCTGAAGGCAGTGTTTCCGTCTCCCTAACCCTTCTCCAAGTAATTCTAAACTCTAATTTATATCACATCAAAATGGAGGTTTGGCCATCCTGAAGGAGCTCAAATTTTATTCCTTTGAAATGTTCTTTGAGTTTGGGAAACAAAAAGCAGTCTGAAGGGACAAGACCAGGTAGGGGGGATGGTGTAAGATTTCCCAATAAAATGTTTTCAGGACAGCCCTGGCTATCCTCAAAGAATAAGCAGATGTGCTTTTGTGATGAAAACATTCCTTGGTGTAACTTGGTCTTTTCCTCACCAATGCAGTATTCAATTTATTTAAAACGTCTTCTTCATAAGTCCCCATGTTTGTTCTGTGTCCCTCAAGAAAATCTGTCAAGATAACTCCTTGGGCATTCCAAGAACCAGTTGCCATAATTGTCTGAGTTGGCCTCTCTGCCCTGAATTGAACTGGTCCAGAAGATCCCCTATGAAGCCTGGGATTGGCCCTGGTTCTCTGGATCATATCGGGAAGCCCAAGATTCATCCCATTTATGATTCAGTCTGTAAAATCATCTTTATTGCTTTGATCTTGCTTAAAAGGCCGATCTTCATACAACACTTTTGGAATCCATTAAGCCAAAAGCTTGTTTAGGTCAAGATATCTGTTTAAAATTAAAAATGCTGACC
>NW_006408567.1:8470509-8472111 GCF_000296735.1 Chrysochloris asiatica
ACTGCTCAATAATTTCCACATTCTGTTGCATCATCTCTCTTTGGAATGGGCACATATGGATCTCTTCCAATTGGTTGGCCATGTTGCTGTCTTTCAAATTTCTTGACATAGATAAGTGAGTACCTCCAGTGTTCCATCAGTTTGTTGACATATTTGAATTTGTATTCTGTCTGCTCTGGAGCCTTGAATTTTGCCAATGTTTTCAGTGCTTGGACTTCTTCCTTCAATACATTTGGTTCTTGATCATATGCTAGTTTCTGAAATGGAACATGAACAAGTTCTTTTTGGTGCAGTGATTATGTATTTCTTCCATCTTCTTTTGATGCTTCTTGCATCATTCAATATTTTACCCATAAAATCCTTCAATCTTGTAACCCGAGGGTTGACTTTTTTCTTCAGTTATTTCTATTTGAGAAATGCCTAGCAGGTTTTCCCCTTTTGGTTTTCTAACTCTAAGCCTCACATATTTAGTCATAATACTTGACTTTGACTTCTTGAACTGCCCTTTGAAATTTTCTGCTCAGCTCTTTTACTTCATCATTTTTTCCAGATGTTTTAGCTTCTTAATATTTAAGACAGTTTCAGAGTCTCTTCTAACCTCAATTTTGATCTTTTCTTTCTTTCTTGTGTTTTTGATGACCTTTTGCTTTCATCATACATGATGTTCTTGATGTCATACCACACTTCTCTGATCTCCAATCATTAGTTTCTAATGTGTCAACTCTATTCTTGGATTGATACAGGAACTGTAATAATGACCTTGAACATATAGCCTCAATGATAGAAACAATGCTAGAGATCACATGATAGAATTTTGCAATAACCTTTTGTCAGTAACATAAACTGTGACTATATGCACATGGACCTCACCAAATGGATGCACAGAAGTCAAACTGACTACATCTCTGGGAAGAGACTATGGAGATGCTAAACATCACCAGACAAAACAAGGCCAGGGACAGATAATGGAAAAGACCATCAATTGCTCACATGTAAGTTCAGGTTGAAGCTAAAGAAAGTTAAAATTAGTCCACAAGAACCGAAATATGATCTTGAGTATCTCACACCTGAATTTAGAGGCCAACTCAAGAACAGATTTTATGCATTAGACACTGAAAACTGAAAGCCAGAGGAGTTGTGAAAAGACATCAAGAATATCATGCATACAGAAAGCAAAAATAATTGAAAAGACAGGAAAAAAAGAAAAGACCAAAATGAATGTCAGAACAGACTCTGAAACTTGGTCTTGAATGTAGAAGAGCAACTGGAAGAAATGATGAAGTAAAATAGTTGAATAGAAAATTTCCCAGGGCAGTTCAAGAAAAAAAAAAGTCAAGTATTATAGTGAATTGTCCATAGACCTAGAGTCAGAAAACCAAAAGGAAGAATATGCTCAGCAATTCACAAGCTGGAATAACTGAAGAAAAATGTTAACCTTCAGGTTGTAAGATTGAAGGATTCTATGCCCCAGGAATTGATGGAATAAAAATTGAAATCTTTCAAGAAAGTGAGGCGGCATAAGAGGCACTCACTCATCTCTGCCAAGAAATTTGGAAGACAACTATCTGGCCGACTGATTGGAAGAGATCCATATTTGTGCCC
>NW_006408567.1:8474492-8475593 GCF_000296735.1 Chrysochloris asiatica
CAAGGGCCCAGGCATTGATTGAATAGAAATTGAAATGGTTCAACAAACTGAAGCATCTCTGCAGTTGCTCTCTCAACTATGCCAAGAAATTTGGAAGACAACTAGCTACCTGGTCAATTCGTTGGAAAAGATCCATACATACCCAAGTACATACAATCATGCAAGCATACACAAATGTGTGTGTACACACACACACACAGAGTCCTAGGCCACGCCTTAGACTGGGGTGTTTACCTTGGCAGAGAGGCCCATGGGGGGAGAGGCCCATGTTAGCCCTAAATTGAGCTCAAGTCCATTAGAGCAGCTAATTTGGGGCCAGATAAAGGGATTCCCTGGAAGTGGCTGGGATCCTTGAATAAAATCATTGTTTTAAGATATTTTCATGCCTTTTAGTGTGATAAATAGACCAGATCATTTTCAGGGTCCCCCAGATGCTTCAGGTTATTCTCGCTGCCCTTTTGTTGCTCCTAAGATTTCTCAGGTGATTCCCTCTGTGAGAGAAAGCCCATTAACATATCTCCTTCCCCTCACTATCTCCACTCCTGCCCCCTTTCTACTTGAAGTACCTGGTTCCTCTGCTGTTTCATGGATGCTAGAGAAATCCCCCAGATTAGCAAAGGTCTGCAGAGGCCACCAACTCCAACCCCAGGTCTATTCAACCTCTCCTTGTGGTTGTTGTTAGATGCCGACTCTCAGCAACCATATGCACAACAGAACATAACACTGCCCAGTCCTGTGCCATCCTCATAATCATTAAGCTTGAGCCCATTGTTGCTACCACTTTGCCCATCCATCTAACTGGGGGCACAGTGACCATCCACTTCACCAAGCATGATATCCTTTTCCAGGGACTGGTCCCTCCTTATAATATGTCCAAAGTATGAGAGACAAAGTCTGGTCATCCTGGCTTCTAAGCAGCATTTTGGCTGAACTTCTTTCAACACAGATTTGTTTGTTCCTTCTAGCAGTCCATGGCACTTTTAATAGTCTCCTCCAACAGCATAGCTCAAAAGCGTCAATTCTTCTACAGTCTTCTTTATTTACTGTCCAACGTTCACATGCAGATGAAGTTATTGAAAATACCATGCCTTGGGTCAGGCA
>NW_006408567.1:8488443-8494639 GCF_000296735.1 Chrysochloris asiatica
GAAGCATCAAAAGAAGATAGAGGAACTACACAGAATCACTGTATCAAAAATAATTGCTTGATGTTCAACCATTTCAAGAGGTAGCATATGATCAAGAACTGATGGTAACTGAAGGAAGAAGTCCAAGATGAACTGAAGGCATTGGTGAAAAACAAAGCTCCAGGAAGTGACAGAATATGAATAGAAAGGTTTCAACAAACTGATGCAAAAAGCTAGAGGTGCTCATGCAACAGATTTGGAATACAACTACCTGGTTGGAAGATTGGAAGATATCCATATTTGTGCTCATTCCAAAGAAACGTAACCCAATGGAATGCAGAAATGATTGAACCATATCATTAATATCACATGCAAATAAAATTTTGTTGAACATACTTTGAAAATGGTTATAGCAGTACATCAATAGGGAGATGTCAGAAGTTCAAGCCAGATTCAGAAGAGGATATGGAAAGAGGTATATCATTGCTGACTGACATCAGATGGATCTTGGTTGAAAGAAGAGAATACTAGAAAGATGTTTTGTTGTTGTTGTTAGGTGCCATCAAGTGGGTACCGACTCACAGCAACCTTATGCACAGCAGAACAAAACACTGCCCAATCCTGGGCAAACCTCACTACTGTTGCCATGCTTGAGTACATCGATGCTGTCATTTGGCCTAGCCATCTTGTTGGGAGTCTTCCTCTTTTTCTCTGACACTCCACCTTACCAAACATGATATCCTTCTTCAGTGACTGGTCCCTCCTAACAATACATCCCAAGTATGAGAGATGAAGTTTAGCCTCCGGGCCTCCAAGGAGTACTCTGGCTATACTTCTTCCAACACAGATCTGTTGGTTCTTTTGGCAGCCCATGGCACTTTCAATATTCTTCTCCAACACCATAACTCAAAAGCACCAATTCTTCTTCAGTCTTCCTTATTTACTGTCCAACTTTCGCATGCATATGAAGTTATTGAAAATACCATGGCTTGGGTCAGGTGCAAAGGTATTGCACTGTGAGGATCATAAGAAATTATGGATATCATTGGAGAATGTGAATTCCAGAACACTTAATTGTGCCCATAAGACCAAGAGGCAGTATTAGAACAGAAGAAGTTGATACTGAATAGTTTAAAATCAGGAAAGGTATGAGCCAGGGTTTTTTGCTTTCATCATATTATTCAATCTGTTCTGATACGGTGTTGTAGGATACACACTAGACAGCTAACGACGAGGTCAGTGGTTCAAACCCACCAGCCACTCCTCAGAAACCTTGGGCAGGATTTCTATGAATCAAAATTGACTTGACCACTCTTAACAACAATAACATTCAATCTATATGTTGAGCAAATAATCCAAGAAACTGGATTATATGAAGAAGAACATGGCATCAGGATTGGAGGTACAATCATTAACAACATTTGATATGCAGATGACACCGTTTTCTTTCTGGAAGGGAAGAAAGTTTAAAGTACTTACTGATGAAGATCAAAGAGTACAGTCTTCCATATGGATTGCGCCGCAAAGTAAAGAAAATAAAAATCCTCACAACTGGACCAATAACTTTATGATAAATGGAGAAAAGATTGAAGTTGTCAAAGATTTCGCTTGGCTTGGATCCACAGTCAACATTCATGGAAGCAGCAGTCAAGAAATCAAAGGACTTATGGCATTGGGCAAATCTTCTGTACAAGACCTTTTAAAGTATTCAAAAGCAAAGTTGTCACATTGGAGGCTAAAGTGCACCTGACCTAAGCCAGGGTATTTTCGGTCACCTCATAAACATGTGAAAGCTGGACAATGACTAAGGAAGATCATAGAAGAATCAATCATTTGAAATATGGTGTTGGTGAAGAATATTGAAAGTATCATTGACTGTCAGATGAATGAACAAATTTGTTTTGGAAAAAGTATGACCGAATTGCTCCTCAGAAGTGATGCTGTTGGTGAAACTTTGTCTCTCGTACTTTGAACATGTTGTCAGGAGAGACAATTCTCTTGAGAAAGACATCATATTTGGCAAAGTGGAGGAATAATGAGAAAGAGGATGGCCCACATGAGATGGATTGACACAGTGGCAGCAGTAATGGGTTAAGTATAACAACACTTGTAAGGTACAGGACCAGACAGTGTTTCCTTCTGCTGAACATAGGGTCTCTATGAGTCAAGATCGACTCAACTGCACCTAACAACAACAACTATGCATTTATATCTATTTGACACACACATACATAAAACTTGTGATTTTATGATTCTAGATCCTGCACACTTCTTCTTTTTTCAGTATTGTATATTTTTGTTTCTATTGCAAGCTGATTACTTTTTTCTTATGTTTCCTTCTTGTTAGGATGCATGGCGATTCTGGCTTATGGTGACTCCATGTGAAAGAATAGAACTGATCCAGAGGGTTTCCTAGACTGTAATCTATGTGGAAGCAAACTGCCAGGTCTTTTCTCCTGTGGAGCCTCTGAGAGGGTTCAAACAGCCAACTTTTTAGTTATCAGATCAGCGCTTTAACTATTGCACAGCTGGGACTTCTTTATGTTTTCTTAACAACACCATAAACTTGCTAGTCCTTTTGTTTTCTTTTCTCCATTAGAGCCGGGGCTGTTGGTCCTTGTACTGAGTTGAATAATGTCCCCCAAATTCATGCTCTTTCTAGAACCTCAGAATGTGACCATATTTGGGGAGAGGGTCTTTGCAGAGGTAATTAGTTAAATTGAGGTCATACTGGAGTTGGGAGAATCCTTCATGCATTATGACTGGTGCTTTATAAGCACAGAAGAGGCACAGAGCCACACAGGAAGAAGTCCATGTGAAGAGGAAGGTAGAGATTGGAATGATACATTTACAAACCAGAGTATAGACTGCCAGTAATACCACAAGTAACAAGATAGGCATGGGCAGTGGTATCACTAGTGTGACTGTCAGAGCAGTCAGTGCCACCAAATGACTGTCAACTTTTTGTGCTGTGTTTCATCAGAAGTTTATTATTTTTTTATAAAAATATCCCTGTAGTTAGTTATAGCACCAAAAACATTTTATCAATATGCCTACAAGGCTAAAATACTATGCTGATTTACTTTTTGAAATTTTAATGGGCTCAAGTCTGAGCTGTCATTCTAATTGAATTTCATCTGCATACACTATAAGGATGCACTTTTATTTTCTTGTTGGTGTTTTTGTAGTCACTGATTCTATCCAATTCTCTGGTGTTTTACTGTGGTAATTAGTATTTGTGAATCTATATCGATAACTTTTTTGAGAATGATGTAGTAATTACAGGAAAGGAAAAAAATTTCAAAAGGCTTCTGCTCCGTTACTAATAATATTATAACTAATAGTGAAATTCAATGTATAAAAACACTTTTGTTGTAGTATTCAAATAATCTAAGAAATATTACATTACACCAATTTACAACTCTGTTAATCACATCATATTCAGTGCAAAATGAGGAAGATGCCCATTGAGATGGATTGGCACAGTGGCAGCAGCAATGGGCTCAAGCATAATAACAATTGTGTGAGGATGGCACAAGAGTGGGCAGGACTTTGTTCTGTTGTGCATGGGGTTGCTAGGAGTCAGAACTAACTTGATGGCACCTAACAACAACATTCTAAGATTAAAATTGGAAAACTTTACTAAGGATTTTGTATTTGAATTATGGTGGTGGTGAAGAATATTGAAAGCATCATGGACTGCCAGAAGAACAAACAAATCTGTTTTGGACACAGTATAAACAGAATGCTGCTCCTTAGAAGTGAGGATCATGAGACTTCGTCTCTTGAACTTTGAACATGTTGTCAGAAAGGACCAGTTCCTGGAAAAGAACATCATGCTCGGTAAAGTAGAGGGTCAATAAAACAACAACAACAAACAAACCCTAAATGAGATGGATTAACACAGTGGCAGCAACAATTGGCTCAAGCATAACAATTGCAAGGATGGCACAGGACTTGGCAGTGTTAAGCTGTGTTGTACATAGGATATTGACTTGACAACACCTAACAACAGCAAAACAACAAGGATTCTGTATGGTATGGTATGGTATGGTATGGTATGGTATGGTATGGTATGGTATGGTATGGTATGGTATGGGAGAAGGTGCATGAGGGAGGCTGACAGCATGAGTTACCACACTAGGTGATACCAACCCAAGTGCCATCACCAGGCATGGAACCCATTTTTGCCCAGAGCCTTCAGAGAGAACATGGCCCTGCTAACACCTTGATTTTGGACTTTTAGCCTACAGAGCTGTTCTTTTTAGCCACCCAATTTGTGGTACTTTGTTTTGTCATTCTGGGTAGCTATTATAGTCCTGTAGGCCTCTTGAGATGGTCTTTCCTCCACTAATGTCAAAGCTGAAAGTTCTGGTGGAAGGTTCTTCACAGACTCAAATTTCCTGAAAGTTTCTAGGAATTCAGAGAATATCTCAAGATCTCTCAATGCCCCTAGATGTGATAAAGCCCCAGATAACAATCCTATGTATGCTTTGTTATCCTCTGCAGGCAGTCTGTATACATGCTTCTCTTCCAGTTGCTCATTAAAAAAAAGACTTGCACAGCCCTGACCCCACTCTAGGGTGTCCAGGGGGAAAGCCCCTTGATGGTAAACTTCACACTTCTTGTGTTAATCATGCCTAGCTCAATGACGGGCACATAACTAGGATCATCATGTGAAAACCTAATTTGAACCCCATGAGGTTAGTCTTCCACCCTATCTAAATCTGGGGAGTTTTACCTCCTAGCAAAGCCCAGGATCCACCCTCAGAGATGCAAATTCTTGGACTGGGCATTTTAACTCCTTATTCCTAGTAGATTCAAATGTGCTACAACAGCTTTAAATGAGACCAATCTTATTCATCAAATTATTAGTTAAATGCAGCAGAAAGGGACTACATTACGGATGATTTAAATAATAGCTTAGTTACTATGGTTTAATGTTAATATGGCTCTGCAAAGGCCTCAACTTACATGCATAGTATCAGGTAGCTCAGAAACTCTCAGGGAGGGTCCAAAAACCAAGTTTGAAGGCCAGAGCTAGTACCAATAGCAATATCAAAACTGAATCATAACCTAGGCCTGGGAAAGACAGCACTGATGGGCACAAACACCCAGGGCCAGATCTAGGTGAGAAAATCAAAAGTATATAATCAGAAACACAAAACCACACATGCAAAATCAAGTCCCCCAAATAGGAATACACAAACACAACAGTAATGAGAAATAACAGCAACAAAAATGTAAACACTTGAAAAGCAAAAAAAAATCCATAAAATTAAAAATGATTAAATATTACATAATAATTTAATATATAATATTAATATTGCTTATGTGAGTATTTTAATATTTTACTTAATATCCTGATACTTCTATAATATGTTTTCCCTCATATTTTGAGTTATGTAAGAATTTGATTATAAAATACAGCTTTATAATATTTTCTATAGAGAGAATAGATAATTAAGTCTTTGTTTACCTTGGCTGATTCAAATTATTCAAAATAACCTTCTTAGAGTAGCTTTAGATTTACAGAAAAGTGAAGGTATACAGAAAGTTGTTGTGTATCCCTTACTCCATTTCCCATATTATTGACATCTTACATTACTATAAGGGGCCTTGGTGGTACAGTGGTTAAGCACTAGGCTGCTAACTGAAAGGCCAGCAGTTTAAACCCACCAGCCACTCTAAGGAGAAAGGTGGAGGCAGGCTATTTTCATACAGATTTACAGCCTTGGAAACACTATGGGGCAGTTATAGTCTGTCCTAGAGGGTCATGTTGAATTGGAATTGACTTGAGAGCAACGGATTTTTTTATACTGTTAATGTTGTTAAATGCCCTTGAGTCAGTTCTGACTCATCATGACCTTTCATAGGGTTTCCAAGGAGAAGCTGGTGAGTTTGAACTTCAGACCTTGTGTTTCACAGTCCAGTGCTGATCCCACAGTACCACATCAGGAGTTGCATTACTATGGTGCAATATAATGTAAGCAATGTAATGTACATTGTTTCTTGGAAACCCTATACAGGTTTACTATCAGTTGAAACTGACTCTATAGCATTTTACAACAACTTGGTACATTAGTACTTTTTCTATCATTTCATTTTTCTTAAGCCAAATGTAGGCAATGAAACTTCTTTGATTTGTGGAATTTTAGTCCTGGTGTGGCACTGTGGGTTAATGCATTGGACTGCAAAATCATTTGAACCACAAGAT
>NW_006408567.1:8494739-8496497 GCF_000296735.1 Chrysochloris asiatica
TTCGAACCGCTGACCTTAAGGTTGGCGGCCTGATTCATAACCACTACGTACCAGATTTCAGCTCTTCAGATGTCTCCTGAACTTCTGGGACATTCCACAACCTGAATAGTACTGGAGGCCTGATTTGGGATGGTATGGGAGTCTCCACAATTATTGCCATTATAACAGAGATAAGATTGGAGTGGGATGGGGTCAGAAAATACTGGTGAGACTCTGCCTCTTCCATTGCAGCAACCTGACAACGAACTTGAACCCTCAAAGTAGCAAGGAGCATGGCAGAGTAGAGGGGGAGTGAGGCACAAGGGTGTCACAGGTTGACAATTGGGAATTAAATCCTGTCTTTCACTAAAAAGCTGGTTGACCATGAGCAAGCTACTCATCTGCTCTGGGTGTGGTGATAACAGTACTTGCCTCAAGAAGCTCACAGGTCAGTATGCAGCAGCCGAAGCTGGAAGGGGTGTGAGCAGAAAACAGGAAGACCAAGCTGGTGCATCTATGACCTGGGGCCAGTCACCAGGCTCCTTCTGTGTCTGTTTCCCACTCCTCAAAATGGAGAGTATGAGCTTTGGGTGTAAAGTGAGGAAACACTTAGCTTGTGATGTGAAAACTAAGAAACGCTCCTCAACAGATTATGATTTCATTCGATTCTACCATCGATGGAGATTTCTTCAAATGTTTTCTGGGCCGGTTCCTAATGGCCATGGTAAACCCTCTAAAGAATGGTGAGTGGGCAGGAAGAGGTCAAGAGAGACAGAGAAGGAAGAGAATGATGGGAAGGCAAGGCTCTCCCTTTCTCCTTCTCCGAGCTGGACTTTTCTTAGAAAGAACCTTCCATCAATTCTTTCTTTCTGCTAGGTTCCAACTTTCTATATGATCACCTTCCAAGCTCTCAGAGACCCTCAGACTGAAGGCTTTCCCTGAGTCATCCCCACTCTCCTTCACACCCACCCTCCACAGGGAAACTGTCAAGACAGCTGCTTTCTGTTTGGCCAGAGTGAACGCACTTCTATACAACACTTCAACTGAGAGATTGGTTTCTCACTTGAGTTCTCTGCAGCTGAACAGAGTAGGGCAAATAAAAACAAGGAATTTTTTAGACAAAACAGTGAGTCTATATATAATAATAATAATAGCAATAAATCAATATTTGTTTATAGATATCTTGTTATAATAAATCTGTTTTAAACTAGGATACTAAATAGTTTACATATCTTCTCCAGAAATGACATGCTTCTTACTCTTCCACAGGAGGCAAGATGTTTGAAAATCTTTTTAAAAGCAAAGAAAGATAAAAGAACAATATAATGTGCCAGAATACAAGGGGAAAAAAAATTTTTTTTCTAGAAAAACAAAAGATAGAAATCTATTTGTACTGTATAGTTAAATAGTCCCTAGATAACTAATTGCAACGTGAATGCCTGGAAGGGAGGAAGGTGGTGGGGGAGAGGGGATTTCTCAGTCTTCTGACTCACAAAGAGCCTAGCTGTCTGGGACCACCAAGGTTGTCTGGATAAGCAAGCGCTAGGGCTGCGGTAAGATTTAAGGTTGGAAGTTTTCCAATGGAGAAGGTTCTGTCCAGAGAATTGTGATGAATGTTTATTGAGTACTACCTATCTCTCTTTACATGGTTTAATCCATTTAGTTCTCCAACCACTCTGCACCCACATATTAGTAGCCCTTCTTTGCTGTTCCTCTTGTTACCTCCCTTTGAGTCAACTCTACCTCATGGAGACCTTGCACAACAGAACAAAACATGGC
>NW_006408567.1:8499127-8500351 GCF_000296735.1 Chrysochloris asiatica
GCTCTTCTTCCTTCATCGTCCCAGGGACCTCTGCTCCTAGACTGCAAAGTTGATCACTCCCCTCCTTGCTACAAAACATCTACCTTTACATTTACAACCCTCACAATCAGTCCTGATAGCAAGTATTCATTATTGTATCACAAGAGACCTATCTGCATTTCCTTTCATCAGCCCTTCCTAGACAGATTGGATACTACTCAGTGGAGATTGCTTTCTAGTATTTTGATGTTTGCAAATTTATGGAGGCTTGCTTTGTGACCTAACACATGCTCAGTTCTAGAGAACAGTCCATGGGCACTGGAGAAGAATGTATATTGTACTGTTATTGGGTTGAATGCTCTGTACACATCTATGAGGCCCAGTTGGTTGATTGTGCTGTTTAGTTCCTCTGTAACTTTGTCGAGTTTATTTCTGCTTGTTCTGTCTCTTTTTGAAAGTGGTGTATTAAAATTTCCCACTATAATTGTATATTTATCTATTTTTTCTTCAGTTTTATTAAGGTTTGCTTCATATATCTTGGTGCTTTTTCAATGGGAGCTTAAATATTTATTATGGTTATGTCATCTTGCTCAATTGACACTTTGATCATGAGATAGTGTCCTTCTTTATATCTTATGCTGGTTTTTGTCTTAAAGTTTACTTTATCAGAGATTAGTATTGCCACTCATGCTTGTTTATTGTTGCACTTAGCTTGGTATATTTTTTTCCATCCTTTAATTTTTAGTCTGTTTTTGTCTTTATGTGTAAGGTGTGTCTCTTACAGGCAGCATATTGAAGGGTCTTGTTTTCTATCCATTCTGCCACTCTCTGTCTCTTCACTGGTGCATTCAATCCATTGACATTCAATGTAATTATCTTTAGATATTAATTAATTGCTGCCATTACGTTGATTTTTTTTTTTTTTTTGTAGTGCTGTTTTTCCTTTATTCTGCATGCCTTCTTGTGCTGAGTTTGTGTTTTTTGTGCTATTTCTTGTCAGTTTTTCTTAGTTTTCATGTCTGCTTGTTATGTTTGGAAGTTCCTTTTCATGGTAAATTGTGAGGTATTGACTTTTTTTGAGGTTACCTTATAGTCTATTAACTTTTCTCTCCATTTAAGACAATCTATTGTATCCTGTAATCTACCTGACCTCCTCACCACCTGGATCTCTGTTCCTACATTTTTCCCTTCTTTGACATTGATATTATTTAGATCTTAGGTTGACCTCTCAGTTCCTTTGAATTC
>NW_006408567.1:8501184-8534952 GCF_000296735.1 Chrysochloris asiatica
GTTTTGAATTCTTTTCAATGTAGTATCGATCTTGTTTGATTGCTCTTGTAGTACTTTCCTGACTTCTTCCTTGTTTTCCTCTACCCCTTTTTGTAGCATTTGAATTTGTTTCCATATCATTCTTCTGAATTTCTTCTCATGCAAATCCAAAACCTGCTCTCCCTCCTCTGGAGAGCCTTTGTCTGTCTCTGAAGGTCAGTTAGTTATCTGCATGTGCACGGGATAATTCTCAAGATAGTTGTGCCCTTTTATGTTGGGGTTTTACAGATTATTCATCTGGTTTGCCTGTGAGGCCTGACAGGCCTGCTTTTTTCTTGCTGAATATGCCAGAGTAGAGGATCCCACACAAGTTAATTTTAGGACTGTGACCCAGAGACTGACATCATAAGCAGCCGCTGAAGAATTTGCCCTTGGGACTGATGGGGCTCTTTCTCTCTGTGCCATGGGAAAAACCTTGGGCTCTATGCTGGACTTTTCTTTGGGGGTGCACACCCACGCGCCTGAAGGTGTCTGGGCTGGGTAAAGAAGGTGGAACAGGGAAGAAGAGGAAAAAATGTGTACAATCCTCCTGCACCTCCTTTTGCAAATGTCACTGCACCACTTTTAGCACCAGTTTCCTGTGCTAGTCTGTCTGTAGTCCTGCCCTCTGAACTCCATCCAGGTGGGGTGTCCACAGAGGGAGTATTGTGTCTTGAGTGATTCCTAAATTGCAGTATTTTCCTTTATACTGTGAGTTTTCCATTAGCGGGTGCAGGGAAGCTGATGCCCTGCACCTGATGCTAGATCCAGAGCTCTGGTGCTGTTCTGTGAAAGCAGCTTCTCTGGGTTTTCAGTCCCTCCCCACAGAGCCTGTCCTACCTGACTCGGCCTCTGCTTCCACCAAAACCAGAAGTTCACATTGATATATTATCAACTAAACTCCATTCTTTATTTTAATTTTATTAGTTGTTCCCTAATATAATGTTCCTGTTCCAGGATCCCATCCATGCTACTATAATTCATTTCATTATCCTGTCTCCTTGGAGTCTTCTTGACTGGGGTTTCCCAGATTTTCCTGGTTTTCAAGGCCTTGACAGTTTTGAAAATATTGGTTAGGAATTTTGTAGAATGTCTTTCACTGTATGTCTGTCTGATGTTTTTCTCAGTCTTAGAAAGAATTGAGATTTTAGAAGGAAGCCCACAGAGGTGAAGATATGAAAGTGACTTATCACTGATGATGTTAGCCTTGGTCCTTGACTAAGATCCAAATTGTTTTCTTCTTATTATTGATAATTTAGAAAAGTTTCTTTCCATTTCATACCTATTATTAGAAAAGACATGAAAGTTGTAGGATTTTTGTCACATTTAGGAACACCCCGGTCTAATTTCATTTGTAATTGGAAATTTTGTAAAAAATTTCCATAGCCTAGCTCCTTTTCTTGTTCACCAGGGATTCTCCTCTGCTTTTTACATCAATCTAGGAACTGACACTAACAACATATTCTGACTTGGTACCTTCCTGTTATGAGGCCTAGTGAATTGATACAGTAGGCAGTAGAAATATTCCTGGCAATTAATACTACCCCAGAGTAGCTAGCAAAGACTATGAAAGTAATTTTTAACAACATAACATATCACACTTACTGTTGGTGCTGTTGTTGTCAAGTGTCGTAGAATCAATTCCAACTCATAACAACCCTGTATAGGATTTCCAAGAAGTGGCTGGTGAGTTTGAACCACTGACCTCCTGCTTTATTCCACAGCACCACACCAGGACTCCATCACACTAACTAGTGGTTAATAACTACTGGTGTAGCACTGTAGGATAAGTACTGGATGCTAACTACAAAGTTGGCAGTTTAAACCCACCAGCTGCCCCTCAGAAACCCTATACAAGGTCACTATGAGTTGGGAACAACTCAACAGCCCTTAATAACAACAAACATCAAGATAGGCAGAGAAAAGAGAACTCAAACTAAATGTATCCTAATTCAACTTCCTCTTAGCTTGTTTCCCAAAATGCTCCAGTCTTTCCAATACCATGTGGCACAAAAAAATATAACTAATAGTAAGTTGGAGTGAATTAAATCAGTAGTCTAACCACTTGCAATTAAAATATCTTTTTTTAATCCTGCAGATTTTATAAGATCATATGAATGCACTCATGGAACCCCCTCCCAGTACACGGAAGAGGCCCATTCTTATGAGGAACCTTGAAGTTTAAGAGTTATTCAATTTATAGTTAATTGTTGTTGTTTAGTGCTATCATGTTGGTTCCAACTCATATGGACCCTGTACAAGGTTTCTGGTGGGTTTGAACTGTCAACCTTGTGGTTAGCAGTCTGGTACTTATCCTACAGCACCATATCAGGAGTCCCTTACTGTTAATGTTGTTGTTAAGTATTAATAGGGACTCTACATAGGGTTTCCAAGGTGCAACTGGTAAATTTGAACTGCTGACCTTGTGGTTCAAACTGACCTTGCTGTCCCGTGCATTATCCCAAAGCTCCATACCAGGACTCTACTGTTAATATAACTGCAAATACCTCAATTTCCACTTCTGACCCCACTGATCCTGGACCCAAAATGCTATAGATTGTACCACAAGCACCACTATTTCTGCAAATGGGATATAACTGCTACAACCCTGAAAGTATTGTCCCCTGTGCTTACTTCAGTCATCAGCTCCTATTTCAGAGTCTAAGGAGGGTGGTTTTGATTGGCTGAGCCTAGTTTATATAACCTCACTCTAGCTGTACGGGAGGCTAGCAAGGTATCTGCTATTTTGAACTTGTAGAATGGATACAAGGAATGCCTTTTAGTGTTGTTGTTGTTGTTGTTGTTGTTGGTAAGTGGCGTTGAGTCAGTTCTGACTTATAGTGAGCCTACATAGGGTTTCCAAGGACTGACTAGTGGATTTGAACTGCCAACTTTTTAGTGTTGCTGTTGTTGTTAAGTGCCATTGAGTTAGTTCCGGCCTATAGTAACCCTGTATAGGGTTTCTGAGTGGTGGCTGGTGACTTTGAACTGCTGACCTGGTGGTTCAAACTGATTTTGCAGTCCAGTGCATTAACCTGCAGCACCACACCAGGACTCCACCTTCTAGTGTAGAATCCCCCAAACCAAATAAAAAGATTAATTGCTTATATTTGCACTAAGAAAAAAGAAATGATACAAAAGGAACAATAAAAGTGGACTTTTAGGAAATGGCTGAGTCTCTGGTAGCTATGAGTCAGACTCAATGAAATGGCAACTGGTTAGTTTATAGAGGGCAGCTAGTTGGAAAACCACAATCAAGACTTCTTTATGTGAGCATTTTCAGATCATTCTGAGTTTTAAAACATTGCATGGATTACCTTGTGAAAAATAAACAATCTTAAAGGGTAGTATAATCATATTGCTGAATGTCACAAGTCTAGATGGCGTCTCTCTTTAATCAATCAACATTCTCAGCAAAGATTAAAATCATGCCACTATAAAGTGCACCATGTTTAAATCTGTGTTATTTAATGCCACCAAATCCATCAGGTCAATTTGCTTTTCTCTTTTCTCTGCCTATCTTGGCATCCTCCCAAATGACTCATTTTCATAATAGCACTGTGAATTGGCAGTGATTACCCTCCCTTGGGAGGGAAGAGATGGTGTGAATTTCCCATACAATGCAATATCATATGACTCCATTTCTTTTTGGGAGAGTTTAGAACATATTGCACAAAGAACTCTTTCAGAACTAAACACCATGTTTAGTCCTAAGGTATAATGGAGCCAGTGAAATTGTTCTCAGGGTTTGTTCACTGCCCTGAGATGAATCCTCAGGGCTTATGAAGTATTAGGATGAAAAGAAAATTGCCATCCAAGGAGAGGGGTGGAAAGGTCCAGTAAAGTATCCTCTGGGGAAATGTTTGTCCACCAGTGTCAGAGAAAGAACTTTACTTTACCCAAAGAATTGGATCTTTGTCCTTGGTTGCTAAGAGAGAACCTTTATACTCCAAGGGAACCTCTTGGTTCCTTGAATTGAAGTGCCTTTGCCAAAGCTTCCATAGCACATGTCCTGTTAATGTGGGGGCTGGCCAGTCTAGAATGATCTACCATTTGATATCAGCTTGACCTTAGGGCAATCATTCCTACATAAAAGAGGTCACAGTAAAGGCTCTGGATGTGGAAGCTCCACAGCTTCCTGGTTGATGAAAGACAAACATGTGGAAAGGTTGTTGTAATTGTTGTTGTTGTTGTTAAGTGCCGTCGAGTTGGTTTCAACCCATAGTGACCCTGTATAGTGTTTCCAAGGAGGAGCTGGTGAGCCTGAACCACCAACCTTGTAGTTCAAATGGCTTTGAAGTCCGATGTATTAACCCACAGCGTCAATCAGTTTTGACTCATAGTGACCTTGTATAGAGTTTCCAAGTAGTGGCAGGTGGGTTTGAACCGCTGACCTTGATGATAGCAGTCCAGTACTTGTTCTACAGGGCCACACCAGGACTCCATTGTGGGAGGGTTGTTGTTAGGTGCTGTCTAGTTGGTTCCAACTCATAGTGATGACCCTGCATAGGGTTTTCAAGGCTATAAATCTTTACCGGAGTGGAAAGTCTCATCTTTCTCCCACAGAACCGCTGGTAGATTAGAACTGCTGACCTTGAGGTAAGAAGCCCAACTCATAACAATTATCCTACCAGAGCTCCTTTGTGGGAGAGTACCATATCTCTTTTTTCCCAGAGAAGCTCTTCATTGGGAACTCTCGCAGACCTCGTCCTATGGTCTCTTCAATTGTGTCCTTTTTGCTATAGTAAAGCTGTAACAGTAAGTATAACACTTTGCCTGAGTTTCGTGAGACATTTTATCAAAGGATAGAACCCAACAGAGTAGTGGGATCCAGTGTGTAAGAACTGATGGGGTCCTGAGGGGCCCTGAGCTTATATAGCTGGTCTCCTGAGGTGGTAGAAAGATCCTTTGAAATTATACTCAGCAGGTTAGAAGCGAGAATGGTGTGGGCACCCCAAAGCTTGAAGTTTGCATCTGAAGTCTTTGGCAGAGTTGGCAGTCAGGAGGACTACACCCTTTAATTGGTGAGATGTGACTTAACTCTAGGTGGTTTGGATCAGAAGAGAAAATGCAGCATATGCAGTTGAATTGGAACTGAATTAATTTCATTCAGTTGGTGTAGCCAGTAGAATGTGATATTCTAACAATTTAATGTCAGAAAAGTAGGATTTGATTTTCCCCACAATCAGGAAGACCAAGAATTCATTGTTCTTTAAGAAGGCAAAGTCCTTGGTGAAGAAAAAATGGAGAGGACCTTGTCAGGGAAGATATTCAAAGTCCTTAGCAACTTGTATTGGATGGCCCCAATTCTATTACATTTGCTTTGACTGCACAGCTGGTTTTATCAGTCTTTTCCTTGATCTCTCACATCAGTGGTTTCCTTTTGTTGGTCACTGAGACTTCTAAAACTCTGAAACCTATGGGGTCAAGGAGGAGAAGAGGGAGAGACAAGTGGAACCTCGGTACTGCTCCTCACAACATCTCATAACCTATGTCCACTTGCTGTCTAGTCAAACGATGACACCATGTGTGCAGTGTGGAACTGTGCTCTGTGGAGGTGGTGGTAGTATGTCGTGGAGTTGGTTCCGACTCATAGTGACCCTGTACGGGGTTTCCGAGGCGGTAAAACTTTAAGGGAGCAGAAAGCCTCATCTTTCTCCCATGGAACTGGCAGTTTCGAACTGCTGACTTTAAAGTTAGCAGCCTGACTCATAACTGCTATGCTACCAGAGTTCCTTGTAGTTTCCTGATTTTGACCAGTCAGAAGCAGATCACCAAACCTTTCTTCTGAGGTGCCTCTGGTGGTTATGTGCTGTGGATTGAGTTCTGACTCCTAGTGACTCTGTATCAGGTTTTTGAGGATGTAAATCTTTAATGGAGCAGAAAGACTCATCCTCCTATGGAGTGTCTGGTAGATTCAAACTGCTGACCTTCTGGTTAGCAACCCAGCTTGTAAGCCACTACATTACCAGGGCTCCTTTGAGGTGCTTCTAGGTGGGCTCAAACTTTCAGCCTTTTGGTTAGTAGTCATGTGCATAACTGTTTACACCACCAAGGAATACTTATAATCTAGACCCTGGGTAAACTTAAGCATGGGCACCTTGCACTAAGAAAGTGTTCAATAGTATTTTTTACTTACAGTGGAACGTAAATTCTTGAAGAATACACATTGAGCACACACTGGAGAAAGACACCACGTGGAAACAGACACAAGCAGGGCAGATGCCTCCACAAGCCCAGGAATGCTAAGAATTGCTGCAGCTACTAGCAGCTGAAATACACAGTGAATAACCTTCTCCTGGAGTGATGCCCGAATTCACACTTCTTTTTTGTTGCTTTTTTTAAAGGAAAGAAAGAAAGAAAAAGAACAAGCTTCATGGTAGTAGTATTCCTGAAATTTAACTTATTATCAGGTCCATAGAAGGAATTCAATAAATATGAAATCATTTTGATTCAGTGAATGTGTTGGCTATAGGTTCTGTCAAAATCTTTATGTAAGGATCATCACCTTATTTTTATCTTAGAGATATTCAGTATTAATCCCATTCCAATCCAATCAAATCTAGAGGAGGAAATGGAGGAGAAATTGGCTCTAGATTGGACTCTTCTGACCAGGCAGGCAGGCATTGGGGCAGACCCTTCAATTCATGGGCTTGTGAAGAATCATCTTGATGAAAATTGCATTCACCTGTGACTAGTCTTGCTTCTCAATCCAGAAGTATGTTCTATTTGGGTGGCATCTGGAGCTCCCATAACTCCATTAGCACAGTTTCAGTTGTTCCTGATATAGTTATCTGCTCTACAACCAAGTCAAACTATATTTATCTTGGTAATTTTGGGGTGCCCAGATTACTCATTAAAACCAATGTGATTAAAATACCTAATTGGTTGGATTTTTTTTTAGTGTTTGCAATTGGACCATTCCAGTCCTGAATTTTCACCACTCGCCTGTCAATTTGTCATACTGTGGTGGTTGGCATGTTGCTATGATGCTGGAAGCTATGCCACCAGTATTTTAAATACCAGCAGGGTCACCCATGGTGGCCAGATTTCAGCTGAATTTACAGACTAAGTCAGACTAGGTAGAAGGAGAGGTGGACTCTTTCTGAATGTTTAGCCACTGAACCTTATGAAAAGCAGTGAACCCTGTCAGATAGCACAAGAATATTGAATATTGAAACATGATGAAGAGCACCAGAATATTGTCAGATATAGTGCTGGAAGATAAAGAACCCTAGGTTGTAAGGCACTCAAAGTATGACTGAGGGAGAGCTGCCTCCTCAAAGTACAGTTGACTCATGTGGCACAACTTAAAATGAGGAGAAACAGCTGTAAACATCCATTAATAATCAGAAGACAGAATGTATGAAGTATGAATATAGGAAAATTGGACATTGTCAAAGATGCGATGGAATGCATAAACATCAATATCCTAGGCATTAATATCCTAGGAGTGGAAATGGGACTGGTATTTTGATTCTGATAATCATACAGTTTATTATGCCTGGAAAGACAAATTGAAGAAAAGTCACATTCATCATCAAAAAGAACATATCAAGATCTATCTTGAACTACAACTTTGTCTGTGATAGGATAATATCTATAGACATACAAGAAAGAATAGTTAATATTCACCAACCATTAAAGGCAGTGATGATGAAATTGAAGAATTCTACCAACTTCTTCTGTCTGAAACTGAATAAGCAAGCAATCAAGATATATTGATAATCTTTTTCTGCCAGTGCTGTTTGGGCTGCATCACACAACCTCCAAGTCCTGGGCTCCTACTCAGCTAGCACCCCCATTGTCATTGTCCCCACTGCTGCCCTCATGATTATCTACCAGGACTTCATCAGCCATGATGCGATGTTCTCCAACATTTACAAGATTGAAGACGGGCTGTGCCTGGAAGTGGAGAGAAAGGTGGTCAGCAGGACAGAGGGTAACATCGATGGCTCGCTTGTGAGTGGAAACGCTTCCGCAGAAGGCACTGATGGTGAAGGCACCAAAAGCACAGTAGTCACAGGTGTTGACACTGTCATGAACCATCACCTGCAGGGAACCAGTTTCACTAAAGAAGACTGCAAGAAGTACATCAAAGAGTATATGAAATCAAAGGCCAACTTGAAGAACAGAAACTAGAAAGAGTAAAACCTTTTATGACAGGGGCTGCAGAGCAAATCAAGCACACCCTGGCTCGTTTAAAAAATGCCCCATTCTTTATTGGTGAAAACAGGAGTCCAGAGGGTATGATTGTTCTGCTGGGTTTTTGTAAAGATGGTGTAACCCCATATATGATTTTCTTTAAAGATGGTTTAGAAATGGAAAAATGTTAACAAATTTGGCAATTATGTAGACCTGTCATCCTAGCTGACTACTGCTCTTCATCCACACAACACCAGGTCTTGGACAAAATGGGACTGATGTCATCTTGAGACCTTGATTTATTTGGAGCAGAAGCTTTTTAATTTTTGTTTTATTTATTTATTTTTTAAGGTGGGAAAGAAAAAAACCTTGTGTTGGTTTTCTAAAAATAAAATGCATTTAAAATCATTTGAGAATGACTTTTAGTTTACTATTTAAACTCAATTCATCCTGTAGTGCTCCTGGTGAAACTGGAGCTGAGCTGGAGCTCACTACAGTCCTGTAAAGTGTGAGAGTCGTCAGATAACTTCGACAGTCAAAACGCCGTTTTGGGGATTGGAGAATAAAAACAAGAGTCAAAATTCTTGATTCTTGATTGAATTAAGGTAGAGACTGTGGTCCTAGCAATGCCAACATCTGAAGTGGAGCCTTATGTATTTCATCACCTACAGATGAAAGACATGATTAAAAGTATAAAAAGAGACTAATAAAATTGGGAGAAAAAAAGAAATGTATTGATAATTACTGATGATTGAAATGCAAAGGCTGGAAATAAACAGGATGGATCAGTAGTTGGAAAATATGGCCTTGGTGATAGAAATGATGCTGGAGATCACATGACAGAATTTTGTAAGACCAATGACTTCTTCATTGCAAATACCTTTTAAAAACAACATAAAAGACACATATGGCTTTTATCTGATAGAATACACAGAAATAAAATTGACTACATTTGTGGAAAGAGATGATAGAAAAGCTCCATATCATCAGCCAAAACCAAGTGAGAATAAGACTGTGGAATGGACCATCAATTGCTCATATGAAAGTTCAGGCTGAAGATGAAGGAATTTAATACAATTCCTTAAGAGCCAAATATGACCTTGAATATATCCCACCTAAATTTAGAGATCATCTTGAGAATAGATCTGATGCATTAGACCCTAAAGACCAAAGACCAGAAGAGTTGTGGGATGACATCAGAATAACATACAAGAAAAAAGCAAATAGTCATTAAGAAGATAAGAAAGAAGGAAAAGACCAAAATAGATGTCAGAAGAGACTCTGAAACTTGGGTAGAGATTCTAAAGCAAATGGAAAAAATAAGGAAGTAAAAGTGCTGAACAGAAAATTACAAAGGGCAGCTCAAGAAAGCAAAGTCAAATAGTATAATTAAATATGCAAAAATCTTGAGTTAGAAAACCAAAAGAGAAGAACACACTCAGCATTTCTCAAGCTGCAAGAACTAAAGAAAAAAATCATGCCTTGACTTGCAATATTGCAAGACTCTGGGCAAAATGGAGTCCTGGTGTGGCGCTGTGGGTTGATGCACCAGACTGCAAAGCCATTTGAACTGCAAGGTCAGCGGTTCAAGCTCACCAGCTGCTCCTCAGAAACCCTATACAGGGTCACTATGAGTCAGAATAGACTCAAATAGCATATGATCAAGAGACAATAATACTGAAGGAAGAAGTCCAAAGGCTCCACAAATTGATGGAATACAAATTGAAACCTTTCAACAACTGGAGGCACTCACTAATCGATGCCAAGATTTTTGGAAGACAGCTACCTGCCCAACTGATTGGAAAAGATACATATTTGTGCCTATGCCAAAGACAGTCCACCCAGTGGAATGTAGACATCATCGGACAGTATCATTAAGACCATATGTAAGTAAAATTTTGCTAAAGATAATTCAAAAATTGCTGCAACATAACATTAACTGGGAACTGCCAGGGGTTCAAGCCACATTCAAACGCAGATGTGGAACAAGGGATATCATTGTTGACATTAATGGATCTGGTTGAAAGCAGAGAATACCAGAAAGATGTTTACCTGTGCCTTATTGACTATGCTAAGGCATTTGATTGTGTGGATCATGACAAGCTATAGACAACATTGCAGAGAATGAGTAATCCAGAACACTTAATTGTGCTCATGAGGAGCCTGTACATAGAATAAGAGGTAGTTGTTAAAACAGAACACGGAGAAATTGAATAGTTTAAAGTCAGAAAAGGTGTGTGCCAGGGTTGTATTCTTTCACCATATTTATATTCAATCTGTGTGCTTAGCAAATAATCTGAGAAGATGGATTATACATAAGGAAGAATGTAGCATCAGGATTGGAGGAAGACTCAGAAGTGCAGATGATACAACCTTGCTTGCTGAAAGCAAAGAAGACTTACAATATTTGCTGATGAAGATCAAAGACCTCCACCTCCAGTATGGATTGCCCCTCAGTTTAAACAAAACAAAAATCATGATAAATGGAGAAAACAATTGAAGCTGTCAAAGCCTTCATTTTGGTTAGATCCACTATCAACACTCATGGGGGCGCAATAGTCCAGAAATCAAATGACATATTGCATTAGGCAAATCTGTTGCACAAGACCTCCTTAAATTATTCAAGAGCAAAGATGTCAGTTTGAGGACTAGGGTGTGACTTACCTAGTCTGTAGTATTTTCAGTAGCCTAATATGCATGTAAGATTTGGACAAGGAATAAGGAAGACCCTATAAGAATTGATGTACTTGAGTTATGGTGTTGGAAAAGAATATTAAAAGTATCATGGGCTGCTAGAAGAAGAAACAAATCCGTGTTGGAAGAAGTACAGCTAGAGTGCTCCTTAGAAGCCAGGATGATGAGAATTTGTCTCTCATACTTTGGACATATTATCAGGAGGGACCAGTCCCTGGAGAAGGACATCATGCTAGATAAAGTGGAGGGTCAGTGAAAAAGAGGAAGACCCCCAATGAGATGTATTGTCACAGTGGCAGCAGCTATGGGCTTAACAATGATTGTGAGAATGGCATAGGACTGGGCAGTGTTTCATTTTATTGTGCATAATGTTGCTGTGAGTCAAAACCAACTTGCCAGAACCTAACAACAACAAGACGTCCTGGATTTTTAACTGGAATAAGCACCCAGCAAAAACAATCTCCTGACATCTCAACCCTGGGCCTCAGCTCTTTCCTCATCTATCTTCCCTCCTACCCTTCTTGCCTCTTCTAAATGGAGATTTAAGGGGTTTAATCTGTTCTGGTCCTGAGATTATCCCTTGGATACAAGGACAATTTGGTTTCTGTCTGCTCCTTTGCCATAGATTTGATTCTCTGATCTGTCCTGAGGACAAGAACGGATCATCACATAGCTGAACACCATCACTGGCCCACCTGGACAGAACTCCATGAAAGACAATGAGCAATGTTGATCTCTGACTTGAGAACATTCTGCAAGGCAGCTTTTAAAAGTTCATGGAAAAAGTTCCTTTATTTTTCAATTCCATTTTTTTCATGAACCTTTTGAAGCCCCCTTGTATTCTTCCTTCCTGTTGGGCAAATCTCTTCCCTTCTTCAACTGCTCTATGTTTGCCAGTTGGCTCCTTTTGTATCAGAACAGAACTGGTCTCCATAGGGTTTTCAATGGCTGATGTTTCAGAAGTAAATTGCCAAGTCTTTTTCCCAAGGCACTTCTGGGTGGACTCAAATCTCCAACATGTCTGGTAGCCATCCAGTGAGCTAACCATTTGCACCTCCCGGGAATCCCCTCCCCATACCAAAGACAGTCTCTCAACTGTTGGCCTCCTACTCACCCTTCGTATACATGTAAACCATCCCTCTTAGTGTTAATTCTTCTTGTAGAAATCTCTCCTTTTCCTAACTGTTACCTTAATTTATCAGACTCACAACTATCCAAATGAGGGCCTTTTTCTGACAGTTAGTTCCTGACCTATCAGAATTCACTACATCTTCAGGTCTAGCATTTGCACATCATACCAGCTTGCAGAAAATATGTTCCAAATAAGTTCAGACATAAAGAGATCTGGTCAAAATACAAAAGAACCCAGGAAATTCACGAGTCACCACAGAACTGCAGGCAGAGATCTTGGGCAAAGGAGGCCCCTAAATTGCACAGAAAGAAACAGCATGAGAATTGGAAATGACAGTTCTCATAATACTAGTCCATCAAACACCACAGAAGAATTAGATTTCCTTTTTTTTTTTTTTTTTTTCCAATAGAGATTCAGTTAACACTTGAGCTAAATGCCATCTACAATAGGACCATGTTTCTCGATATCTTAGATTAAATGTTAGGGAAGGGTAGTGAAAACACAATCATTTGGATCAATTAGTATGAGCTTAATATTACTTAATGAAAGTTAGACTTACAGAATACCTGGAAGAAATAATTTTATTATTTCCAAACAGATTTAAGAAAAAAAATAATGCAAGTAACCAAGTAGAAATCTTGAGGGCCGATTGTAATAAGTAGAAGATGTTAAGATGTCATTTTCACATTATTTTAATTTAAATCTAAAGTACTTTAATAATGTGAGAAATAGTTCCTATTCTTAATCAAGTTAAATATGTTCCTTCCAACGTATCTGAGGTCATTTGGCAAACTGTAAAACAGCAAGCCTCAACCCTCGTGGATACTACATTTGAGGGAAGAGGTGAGGTGAGAGGGAATCCTGAATTAATAAGGAACTGGTGTGGTACTGTGCATTAATGTGCCTGACTGCAAAGCTGTTTAAACTGCAAGGTCGGTGGTTCAAGCTCACCAGCTGTTCCTCGGAATCATTATGGGTCAGAACCAACTCGACGGCACTTAACAACAACAAACCTGGTTTGAATGAATTGGCATTCTCCAACCTTTTAGCTAGTAGAAGAAGGCTTAATCATTTGTGCCATGCAGAGCATCCAAAAACTCATCACCATCAGGTCAGTTCTGACTCATAGTGAGGAGTCCTGTTGTGGTGCTCTAGGATGAGCACTATAAGATAACCACAAGATCAACAGTTCAAACCCACCAGCCACTCCTCAGAAACCCTAGACAGAGTCACTATGAGTCAGAACTGACTCAACAGCACTTAACAACAACAACAAACAAGATAAAAAAATTACTTCTTTTGTATGATAAAAGTAGATACAGACCAAGAAATTTATGGTCCAAGAAGGTACTATTAATTTTTCATCTCATTCTTTTATCTATTCACTCATGTGTTTATTCATTCAACAAACTTTTCATTTCTGCATTTTGTACTTCAGATCACACACTTGGTTTTGGTAATTTAAAAATTTATAAAATGTTATTATTTCTGCCTTCCAGGAGTTTACAATCTACCAAACCAAAATCAAACCTGGTGCCATCGAATTCAACTTATAGAGATCCTAGAGGGCGGAGTGGTGGTGGTGGTTGTGTGCCACCAAGTCGGTTTTGACTCATAGCAACCCTGTATAGGGTTTCCAAGACTACATCTTTACTGGGAACACGAAGTCTGCTGGTTCTTCCATGGAGCAACTGTTAGATCTGTACTCCAACCTTGCGGTGAGTAACTCAACTCATAATCCACTACACACCAGTGCTCCTCAGAGGACAGAGTAGAACTTCCTTTAATGTTTCCAATTCTGCAATCTTTATGGAAGCTGACGGCCACATCTTTCTTCTGCAGAATGGCTGATGGGTTCAAACTGCAACCCTTTGGGTAGCAGCTGAGTGCTTAAACCATTGTACCACCAGGGCTTCTTTTGCCACCCACCACAAAAGAAGTGACTAAGGAGTCCCGGTGATGCAAAGGTTAAACTGTGCTGCTAACAGAAAGAGACTTTCTGGGAGAAAGACCTGCAGATATATTTTCATAAAAATTACAGCCAAGAAAACACTATGGGGTACTCCTGGTCTGTCACATGGGGTCACACCATGAATGGGACCAACTCAACAGCATCAAACAACACCATGATGTGACGAATGGCCTATTGGTGTGCTCTCAGAGAGCACAGAGTGGAGGGCACACCCCTTCTTCTAGTCATTGTTGTTAGTTGCAATCAAGTCCTTTCCAACTCGTGGTGACCCCATGTGTACAGATTAGAATTGGGCTCCATAGGGTTTTCAAGTTTCTGATCTTTGGAAGCAGATTGCCAAGTGTGTCTTCAAAGATACCTCTAGGTAGGTTTAAACCACTGACCTATTGGCTAGTAATCGAGAACTTAACCATTTGTGCTACCCAGAGCATCCAAACTCTAGTGCCATCAAGTCAATTCTGACTCATAGTGACCCTGTGTAGGGTGTCTAATTAAGTCTTCTTAGGAGTAGACAGCTTCATCTTCCTTATGAAGAGTGACTGGTAGGTTTGAACTGCCAATCTTGAAGTTAGCAGTTCAAGGCCTAATCTACGGTGCCACCAGGGCTCCATAGAACTGTTTCTTTCTCAGCTTCCTTTGATTTCAATTGTGGCTACTTGATTACATTTTTGCAGTGGAATATAAACAACAATCGTGTCTACCACTGCTGGATCTTACTTTCCCAGCTTTGGCCAGAGATGAGGACAATGAAGCAATGACTTGGCAATCTGAAAGAAACTCGAGTCCATACCCTGAATTAGCAGATGGCTCAGAGCTGCACAAAATCCTGACATACTCACTTTGAAACAGTTACTTGAGAGGGGAAAATAACTATAATTTTAAAACCATTTTTTTTTTTTTTGAGGTTTCCAGTGTGAATTGAGTAATAGTTTATATGGGAGAACATCAGCTTTACATTCATCCTATCGTAGTATTTCATTTCATTGCAATGATTACAATCCCCTCCATGCATCACTGCAAAGCCATTTGAACTGCAAGGTTGGCAGTTCAAGCTCCTTGGAAATCCAATACAGAGTCATTATGGGTCGGAACTGACTCACCAGCACTTAACAACAACTGAAGCACTGAGGAATATATAACCATTCAAACAACCAAAAGGCATACCCTGCAAGCCTGCCCCCAGGCGACCAGCACACAGGCCCTCTCCCTCTTTGAGTCGAGTCCCCAGCTGCTCCATTTCTCCATGTCATGGTCTCTGCTTCCATCTCTGGCATCACTGCTTCTCTGGATAGGGTCCCACACTGCACTCTTCTCCTTTGATGGTCTCAGGGTCCTCCACTCCTGGACTGCAAGATCAACCACTCCCCTCCTTTTGTTACAAAGCATCTACCTATTTATTTCCAACACTCACAATCAATCCTGACACTAATTATTCACTAGTGTACCACAAGAGTCTTATCCCCATCTCCTTTCACCAGCCCCATCCAGACAGGTTGGAAACCACTCAGTGGAGAGTCTACCTTCCCCCAAACCCTCTGGAACTAGGCTCCCTCTTGAAAACTTGTAAGCCAGTCACTTCGTGCCTTTGTAGCCCCACCCTCATTTAGGGTAGCCAATGTCTAAGTTGCGCATCCCTGTCAACCCTTTGTACAGAGGGGGTGGGAATATTCCTTGCTGTTAACATTCATTCCCTCTTTTAAGCTACTATATCCATAAGTATAGGTTGAGTTCATCAATAGCGGATTACACTTTTTTCCCTTTTCTTTCTTCCTCTAGTCGAGTTCTGAACATCCAGCCATTGAAGCCAGGTCAAATGGGTACTATCTGCAAGTATGGGCATTTTTCTGCATCTCCCCTCACTTCATATTAACTGGACACTTCACTCTCTGGTCTAGTCCTCTGTGACTATGCCCCTGTCCATAGGCTCAGGAGTCCCCAGGTCTCGCTATATTACTGGCCAGCCAGGTCTCAATTCAGGTTAACAGGAGTCTATTGAACATGGTCGGACTTAACCCACAGCTTCATTGCTGTTTTCCCCCCACTTCCCCTTATTGGTAGACCAATGTGGTCACCAGCAAGATTACATGTTGCTTGTGTATTTATTCCCTTTGAATTTCAGTCTTGGAAGGGGGTTTGCCCTGAGGGGACTTGATTGCTTGCCTTGATGTCTCCCCTGCGAGAAACTTGCTTGTTTTTGTAGTAGTCAATCAGACTGCCATTATTGTTTTTTCTTTTTCCAGCTGCTCTTTCTTTCAAGAAGTATCTTCTGTTCCTCTAGTTGCTCCAGGCTGGTTTTAAAACCACTTTTTAAAAGGGGTTTTCATTTGCTTTTATCATGAAAAATTTCAGATATATAGCAAAGCTAAAAAAATTTTTATAATGTGTCCTCTTTAAGTGTATGTTGGAGTCCTAACCTTTATATCTGTGACTGGGACCCTATCTGGAAATAGGGTTTCTTGTTAAATTAATGAGGACATACTGGAGTAGGGTGGGCCTAAACCTAGTCCCTTTTGAGTGATGTTTTATATAAAGGACAGAGTAGATGCAGTGACACACACTCAGAAGGTAAATAGACACCATGTGAAGAGCTCCAAGTTAAAGAATGCCAAGAAACACGACATACTGACAAGGAAGGACCCTATCCTAGAGCCAGTGCCCTGATTTGGATTTTGAGCCTCCACAACAGTGAAACAATAGATTCTGTTCTTTAGAGCCACCAGTATGCTTTACTTATTGTTGTTAAGTGCCGTCGAGTTGATTCCCACCCATAGCGACCCTGTATAGGGTTTCCAAGGAGCAGCTGGTAAGCTTGAACAACCAACATTGCAGTTCAAATGACTTTGCAGTCTGATGCATTAGCCCACAGTGCCATACCAGGACTCCTTTACTTGAGACCAAATTATTTAATCATGTATGTCTTCATTTCTTAATGCTGCATCACAGAAATAATACAAGTGCATGCTTTAACAAACAGGCATTTATTTTCTCCCAGTTCAGGAGACTAGAGCTCCAAATTCCTGGCTGGCACCAGCTCTAGGAGATGGCTTTGTCTCTCTCTGTCAACTCTGAACAAAGATCCTTGTCTCCTTTCAGTTCCAGGTGATCCTCACGTGGTATGTAGTTTCTTCTCCACTGTGTTTCCTTCTTTCTACCTAATCTACTGTTTATGTCTCAAATGTTACTGGTTTAAGTCACACATTATACTGATGGTCTCATTACCATAACAAAGAATGGAATCACATCCGCAGGCATAGGAATTTAGGATTCACAGTGCATAATTTGGGGAGGGGAAACAATTCAATTCATAACAACATCTGGACTAATTAATGTCTGACCAATCAACTGGCCACCATAGCCCAGCATAAAATTACCCTTCACAGCATCCATATGCCCACAGTCTGGATTTACTATCGGTTTGAACCACAAAGTCGGTGGTTCAAACTCACTAGCTACTCCTTGGAAACCCTAAACAGTGTCACTATGAGTTAGAACCAAGTTGACAGCACTTAACAACAACATACAGTCATGTGGACTCCTGGTTTGGCACTGTAGAATAAGTACTGGACTGCTCACCAAAAGGTCATTGGTTCAAATCCATCAGCCATTCCTTGGAAACTTTATGCAGGGTAACTATGAGTCAGAACCGACTCGATGGAACGTCACAACAACATACAGTCATGTGCCACATATTATCCAGTCAGGCCACATGTGACTACATATACATCTGGTCCCATACTGTTATAATGTTTGTTGTTGTTGTTAGGTTCTGTTGGGTTTGTTCCAACACACAGTGACCCTATGTACAGTACATCAAAACAATGCCTCATGTCTTCCTCATAATTGTTGAAATGTTTGAGCCCACTGTTGCGGCCACTGTGTCAATCCATCTCCTTGGGGGTCTTCCTCTTTTTTCTGACCCTCTATTTTACTAAGCATGATGTCCTTCACCAACGGCTGGTCTCACCATATCAAAAGTACATGACATCAAGTCTTGCCATCCTTGCTTGTAAGGAACATTCTTGCTATATTCTCAAATTGGTTTGTTTTCCTGGAAGTCCATGGTATATTCATTAGTCTTTGCCAAACCATAACTCAAATACGTCTCTTCTTCTTTCGTCTTTCTTATTGTCCAGCTTTCACATGCATACAAGGCAATTTAAAATACCATGGTTTATGTTAGTTGCATCTTAGTCTTCAAAGAGACATCTTTGTTCTTTAACGCTTTAAAGAGGACTTTTGCAACAGATTTACCCAATGCAATAAATACTGCTGCTTCCATGGGTATTGATTGTGTATCCAAGTGAAGTGAAATCCTTGACAATTAGATTATAACATAGTTTAGAAATCCCAATTGGAGAACAGGATGTAGCAAACATAACAGCTTCTCACACACAACACATGCATCTCATGTCTCTTATATACAAAGGGATTACACTGGCAGCATGCAATGGTATGTTGATGTTGAGTGCTCTTGAATCAGTTCTGACACACAGTGACCCTGTATAGGGTTTATAAGGATCAGCTGGTGGGTTTGAACTGCTGACCTTGTGGTTAGCAGTCCAGTGCTTATCCTATAGCACCACACCAGGACTTAGGTATACTGCATAATAGTCTATAATGCATATGTCTTGGTAGTCATAATAAATATCTCGCATGTATGTAAATTTTTCATGCTATGCCTGTACTGTACTGTATTTTTTATTTTAAAAGTTCAATGCATATCAGTATATACTTCAATTTATGGAAGCAGTGTTCAATATTGTGTATCCAGTGTCTCTTGAGTGTTGTAGTGTTATCTGTTTAATTGTCTTTTGAAAATATTACCGTGAAGTGCATCATGGCACCCAAACACAGCCAAACTAGTGCTAGAGCTAGCCACAGCAAAAGGCAAAGGAGAAGTATAGAATTAGAAGTGAAGGGGGGAAAAAAGATATTAAATAGGTGAAAGGTGTAAAACCAGTGAATGATATCACTTACAATTTAAGCATGTCACACTCTATAATCATGACAATCATTCAAAACAAAGAACAACTTCTCCCCGCTGTTAAAGGGTCTGCTCCGCTCAAAGCTACAAGGCTTATGAAAATTTGAGAAGGATCTATATCAGATGTGGAGAAATTGCTAATGACATGGACTGAGGACCAAACATAGATCCCTCTTAGTATGCTGGTGATCACAGGTAAGACACAGAGCTTGTTTGAGAGACTTAAAGAGAAAGCCAGACCAGAGACTATGATACAGTGTTCAAATCACACCATCCCATTTCACAGGACTCATTGTGGACATTAAGTGACACACGATTGCACTTAAAAATATTATTATAACAAGCTTAACCATTTTTCTACCCTTCTGGGGAGCACGGTTGCTCTGTAGAATAAACACAAGACTGTGAATCACAACGTCAGTGGTTCAAGCCCACCAGCCGCTCCACAGGAGAAAGATGTACAGCCTTGGAAATCCTATACAGGTTTGATATGAGTCAGATCTGACTCGAATGCACCTAACAACAGCATTATCCATCAATCAGTGCTTATTTCTGGGCACAATTACAATCATATCTCAGACAACACTACACTTTTCCATAAATATTTCAGTATACATATTATTAATTTGTTGTTGACAGTGTTAAGTGTTGTTGAGTCAGTTCCTCATAGCAACCCTGTATAGGATTTCCAAGGAGCAGCTTGTGTGTTTGAACAACTAACCTTGCGGTTAGCAGTCCAATGCTTATCCTACAGCACCACACCAGGACTCCTAGACTGCAATAGTTGCTTTCCTTTGGATGACAAATTTACATACAATCAAATGCACAAATCTTAAGTATATATCTGTTGAGTTTTGACAAGTTCTACACTCATGTAGAACCAACTCAAAGGCACTTCAAAACAAAAGCAACACCTATGTAAACCAAATTCCATACAAGATAAAGATCATTTCCCCCAGAAGTTCCAGTGAGATATTTTTGTTATG
Organism: Chrysochloris asiatica; assembly: GCF_000296735.1. Lineage (NCBI taxonomy): Eukaryota > Metazoa > Chordata > Mammalia > Afrosoricida > Chrysochloridae > Chrysochloris > Chrysochloris asiatica. The sequence goes on from NW_006408567.1 coordinate 8,521,116, forward strand.
GAGTTCCTGGGTGGTACAAAATGTTAACATGCTCCAGAGCTAACTGAAAGAGTCATGGCTCAGGTCCATCAAGAGGGGCCTCAGGAAAAACTGCCTGACAGATTTGCTTCCAAAAGATTACAGCCATTGAAAACCTAATGGAGCACAATTCTACTTTGACACGAGAGTCAGCAGGAGTTAGAATTGATTCAGCAGCAAATGGTTTTGGTTCAGTTATGTTGTTGTTGTTAGGTGCCATTGAGTCAGTTCCTCTTCATAGCGACCTTATGCACAACAGAGCAAAACACTGCTCAGTCCTGTGCCAACCTCAAACCCATTGTTATGCTTGAGCCACTGTGCCGGTCCACTGTTGCCATTGTGCCAATCCATCTCATTGGAGGCCTTCCTCTTTTTTGCTGACCCTTCACTTTAGCAAGCACAATTTCCTTCTCCAGGAACTGGTCCCTCCTGATAACACATCCCAAATATGAGAGACAAAGTTTTGCCACCCTGGCTTCTAAGGAACATTCTGGCTGTACTTCTTGCAACACTGATTTGCTTCTTCTAGCAGTCCATGGTACTTTAATATTCTTCTTCAGCACCATAAATTGAATGCATCAATTCTTCTATGATCTTCCTTATTCATTGTCCAACTTCCTCATGCGTATGAGGCTATTGAAAATACCATGACTTGTGTCAGATGCCTCTTAAGCATCAAACTTATATCTTTGCTCTTGAGTACTTTAAAGAGGCCTTGTGTAGCAAATTTGCCTAATGCAATACATCATTAGATTTCTTGACTTCTGCTTCCATGAGTGTTGATGGTGGATCCAAGTAAAATGAAGTCTTTGACAATTTTAATCTATTTTCCATTTATCTTGTTGCCTTTTATCTGTCTGGGAGTGAGGATTTTTTGTTTTCTTTTCATTGAAGTGCAACCCATACCTAAGGCTGTGACCTTTGATCTTCATCAGTAAGTATTTTAATTAATTATAGCAGATGAGCTTTACCCTAACACATAGGTAATCATTTTAATAATAGCCATCTTTTATGTGTCATGAATTATATATGCATATCTTATTTAATTTTTATAATCATCTTATGATGTAGGTGTGATTAGCTTCATTCCATAGGTAAAAAAAACGAGGTTCAGAAAAATGTACAGGTTCACAAACCTTACTAATATGAAGCTCAATCTCCAGATCTGTGTGATCCGTGGCCTGACAATTCTTCACTACTCTCTGGCATGGGTGAGCCAGCCTGGGGGATTCAAAGAAATTTAGCTTTGCAGAAGAAGAAAAATCTGGACTACATCTTGAACCTCAAGTCTTAAAAGACAGTTGAATCCAGGCAGTAGAAGGACACAGCAGGGAAGAACATTCCAGGAAAAAGTAGCACATACAAAGATAAAGACAAGGAAGTAGGAGACTGGTATCTGGCGATCTCCTGATATCTCTATTTGCCTGGAGTTTCAGGTAGCTGTGTGGGAACAATGGAAAAGGAGTGTTGATAGTTGACCAAGATATAAATGCTTTCCTAAGCACACAGTGGGGAGTCATCCAAGTGATTTAAGCAGTAATGCAAAAGAATTTGATTTTTTAGAGTACTGTTGGTCATGTAAAGAATTATACTGAAGCTAAGAAGGCCAGTTAAGAAATTAGTGAAATAATCCAGAGGATCCAGACTAGAACAGTAGCTATGGAGACCAAGAACACAAATGGGGAGGCAGAACAGAATCTTAATCCTGGTTTTTCCCACTTCCAGAAAAACATCCATCTCTTCTGTACATGCTCCGATTGAGGAGTTTTTCTCTATTCATTCTATGGTGGAGCTGCTATTATTTCCCCAATATTCTTTACCCACTTCCATAGTGCTGTAGTGGTTATGAGGCAGGCTACTAATCTCAAGGTCAGCAGTTCGAAAATACCAGCCATTCTGTGGGAGAAAGATGAAGCTTTCTGCTCCAGTAAAGATTTACAGTCTTGGAAACCCTATACAGGGTCGCTATGAGTCAGAACTGACTCCATGGCATACTGCCACCACCATAGTGCTGTAGGATAAGCACTGGACTATAAAGTCGGTTTGAACCGCAAAGTCAGTGGTTCAAACACACCAGCCGCTCCTCGGAGACCCTGTACAGGGTCACTGTGAGTCAAAACTGGCTTGACAGCACTTAGCAACAAGATAGTAATGAAGTTTCAGCTTGGTATGTGGTTATCTGGCTAAAGCCTGTATTTCCCAGCCTGCCCTGCAGCTCAATAGGCCAATAGCATGACCAGGTTCTGGCCAACAGGATGTGCACAGAAACCATTGTTTAACTTCTGGCTTGTCCTTGTAAAAGTAAAGGACCTTGTATTCCCTTCATTTTCTCTTCCATTTCTCATAAGCTGGAAAGAATCATCCTTTGTGGAGAAGATTCTGGACAGTAAAGCAACATCATGGTTTCACTACAACCTACCTGGACTGTTTTGTAGGAGAGAAATAAACCTGTATCACAATTATTGTTGTTGCTAAGTGCCATCAAGAGGTTCCGACTCATAAGGATCCTGTACAGTGCTTTCGAGGAGTGCCTGGTGAGTTAGAACTGACAACCTTTTGGTTCAAACCTACCTTGTGGTCCACTGCATTATCCTGCAGCGCCACATCAGGACACAACTAAGTCACTGTATTTTAAAGTTTCTTGTTATAGATGTCCAGTTGGTAACAATGAACTCATCCAAAGTAACTAAGAAGGTGAATTCTCTGGTGCAGACTATAATTCCCATGACTCCTTGTGTACAAAATTGTTTATGAGTGTTTTGTGTCAAGAATGCTATCCTAGGAGTTAGAACGATCTTGGCATGAAACTAGTACATCACTGGTGAGGTAGCTGTGAGAAAGCCATTTAACCTCTTTGTTGTTGTTGTTGTTATGTGCTGTGGAGTCGATTCCGACTCATAGCGACCCTGCACAGGGTTTCCGAGGCTGTTAATCTTTACGGGAGCAGAACGCCTCATCTTTCTCCTGCGGAACCGCTGGTAGTTTCGAACTGCTGACCTTATGGTTCGCAGCCCGATTCGTAACCACTACGCGATTTTATTGTTGTTGTTAGTTTCCTCTGGAAAATGAAGAAAACAGGAGTGTTACTTTGAAGGGTTGTTGTTAAGTGCCATTAAGTAGGCTCCAAGTCAAGGTCCCTCCATGTACCACAGAACAAAATGCTACCCAGTCTGGTACCACTGCCACAATTATTGGTTTGCTCAAAGTCACTGTTATGTATTTTGAATGTCTTCCCATCTGGCAGGCTCATCTTTTAGTGCTATACTGAACAATACTCTGCTACGATCCATAGGATTTTCATTGGCTGATTTTCAGAACTAGATAGCCAGGACTTTCTTCCTAGTCTGTCTTAGTCTGGAAGCTCCACTGGTACTTGTTCACCAAGGCATAGTTTCTAGCATCACAGCAACACGTGAACCACCACAGTATCACAGACGATGGGTAGTGGGTTGTGAAGAACAGGGATTGTATTTGTAATCATCTGTGTTCAGTGCCTGGCACATATACATGACCTCCATGTCTTAGGAATAATTCTAGGGGACAAAAGAGAACCTGAACCCATCGATGCTCTTCTCGCTCTGATCTGAATCTTACCTGGTCTCAGCTTGCTCAGCTCTTTTATTTCCTTTCATTGCCATTCCCACATAAAGGAGGAAGATTTTACAATAAGCAGAAGTCTGACATCTGAATCCCTGTTGCCAACAACATAAATACCTTTGAACAAGTTAAATGTGTGTAATCAGAAGAATTCAGGGACCAACAGCCCCACTTTGCAGTTGAAGTTCTAGAATGAACTTGGTTCCCAAACTAAAGAACAAAGCTTAGCTGGTTTTATTTATTTATTTTTAGTTGTTTGTGCATGTGCAAAAACAATTCAGAACCTCCATAGGCTGAGGATTGTGCTCCAAACCAATAGACAGTCCTTACCTAAAGCTGACGACCTGTCCAATCAAGGAGACTTCCTTGATTCAAAGCTGCAAGAAAGGAAAAGGCAAAAGAAATTGTGGGCACAACCCCTAGAAGTCACAAGTGGTTTGCACTCAACTATTAACTTTAAGAATGGGAGTTTGAACCCTCCCATCAGATGAAAGGCCTTGGAATCCATTTTCCTAAAGACGGAAGCCAAGAAAAACCCTTGGGTACAGTTCTACCTTGTAACGCATGGGGTTGTCATGAGTCAGAATCAACTTGGTGACAATTGTTATTTGTTTCTTTCTTACTCACTCAAACAACATTCTTAAGGCAAAGAAATGACAACCTCTTGCATTGTCCTAGCCTCCCGCCAAAGCTCAGAGATCCTGGTCCTTTCCAACTCCTCCTCCCACACTTGCCCTGGAAACAGAGGGTGAGAAGTTGTCAACCCATTTTAGATGCAGAAGCCTACTAACTAATGCACACGATGTTGAATATCCCTAACGTCAGAGTTTCCATCCAACTGAACTTCCAAGAATTTTCAACCTGGGATCATTTTCCTGACCACAAGGAGAAGGGAGACATAGTTTTCACGGTTGACTTGAGAGAAACAGACCATATACCTCTGCCTTTTTCCAAATCAAGCTTTCTTTCTGGAAGTGTCATTTGGCTCTTGGTGGAGAAGGAAAAGTGGTCCCAGGTTGAAATAAAAGCACCGTCACCTCCTGAAAAGAGCCATTGCATTTATGAAGACCCCTCCCTGCCCCCTGAGAGGGCTCTAAGAATGGCAACCCACCCATCCCCTTTTATTTTTCTTGTGGCCTTTGCTTTACTTTCTGACTTTAGTGGACAGTCAAAGATTTTTCCAGATCTGACCACAACTGTGGGAAAAATTAAGAGCTTTTGTTTAGAGGAGAAAGGGGATTGTGGGTCAAAGCAGATGAGGCTAGGAAAGGGTGGCTGGGGAGAAAGTCTGCAGAGTGGTCCAGGAGTAGGGGTGGCCACTTCAAACCTTCTAGGGGCAGTGTTCTTGTACCTAGGAGTCTCCTGTAACCAGACTCAGGTCTCCTGAAACACCAATATCCTGTTACATGCCCCCAGCCTCGCCCGGGCCTGCACGCCCCTCTGTCTTCCTCCCTGACAGTGGGCTCCTCACACCAAGCACCCTCACTGCTGGCCCCAAACCCCTACAAGGGTGATGATACCCAGCCCATGCCAGCACCTTTGAAGACCAACATTGGCCAGCTCTTCCTGATAGGGTATTAGGTAGCCTCAGCCTCATCCCAAGAAAGCTGTGAAAGCTGGGAGGTCCAAGGGGGATCAGGATCCATGGATGAGGGAAGATTTGAACTGAAAATGCTCGAGTCCTGTAAGCTAAGAAAATAGCACAATCTTCCTTCTGTCCTTCTCTTCTTCTCCTCTCCACCCTTTCTGTCTTCCTTCTTTACTCACTCTTTTCTCCACACACCTCTCTTCCCTCTCTCCCATGCCCTCCATGCCTCCCTTCGTCCTTCCTTTGTTCTCATCTTTCCTTTTTCTCTGCTGTCCCCCTTTCTTTCTCTCCATTATCCCCTGCCCACTTCCTTCTTTTCTCCCTCTGTCCATCTGTCCTTCTCTTTAAGAGGCTCCCAGTGAGATGCACAGATAAGGGTCCTCCTTTGGCCCAGATCAGCACCAGTTGCTCACAGACTGCTTCCTGGCCCAGGAAAAGAAAGAGGAGACCAGCCTCTCTCATCCAAACATCCTTCTGCTTGGTGACAGGTTTTGCAAGTCTTGTCTCCACTGCCATTTTTAGCAACAGCTTAACTTGCAGGAACACTGCTTTGGCCTTGCATTGTCATCCCAGATCTGTAGGTGCTGCCTTGGCTCCCCCTCCTGCTGTCACGGGACACCCCGCCCAGGCTGACAACCAGCCAGGTTCCTGACAAGTGAGGCCTCCCCCTGGACAGCCAAGGATGAGGTTGTGGTTTCTGTGGATACCTGTATGTCTGCTCTGCCCCTAGCACAGGTTCTGGAGGAGATGCCAAGAGTTAGGAATCATGACCCCCCCATTGTGTAGACTTTGTCTGTGGCTGTGGGATGCTCCTTGTCCTCTACAAAGCCTGTGCATCTGCTTGAAGTGGGGATGAGGGGAAATAGAAGAACAGACACAAACCAACATTGACATGAGCTACCTTAACTGTGCACAGGAGTCTTTTGTTTTGCTATTTGGGTGGGAAGGGGACTTGGGGTTATGCCTGTGGGAAAGCAGTGAGTCAGAAATGGAGGAGAGGAGGCCACCTGTTTCCTCTATAGAGAGAAAGGTACAGAGAAGAAGCTGAAGGGTCTGGGTTGGGGAGTTCTAAGGAGTCCTGGTGTGGTGCTGGGGGGTAATGTACTGGACTCCAAGGTCAGGTTGAACCACAAACGCAGCAGTTCAGGCTCACCAGTCACTCCTCAAAAACCCTATACAGACAGTGTCGCTACAACAACAACAGGGGTCTTAGAGGGAGCACAGTGATTCCATAGGATAAACACTGGACTGGGAAACACAAGATCGGCAATTCAAGCCTACCAGCTTCTCCATGGGAGAAAGATGAGGCTTTCTCCTCTCACAAAGATTTAAAACCTCAGAAACCTTATACAGGGTCACTGTGACTCGACTCAGTGACTCTTAACAACAACAACAGGGGTTTTAGAAGGAGCCATAGTGGTGTTGTGGTTAAGCATTGGACTGCTAACTGAAAGTTGGTTTGAACTCACCAGCGGCTCTTCTTGAGAAAGATGAAGCAGTCTGTTCCCATAAAAATCTATAGCCTTGGGCACCTCCTACTCTGTCCTAATGGGGTGCTATGATCAGTAAGTTTGCCAGGAGTGGGTTTTGGGGGTTAGGTGTCTTGGAGTTTGGAGAGTTTTATGTAGTAACTATATGTAGTTTGTCTTACTGTCATGGTTTGTGTGTTGCTATGATGCTAGAAGTTCTGCCACAAGTATTTCAAGTATCAGTAGGCTTGTTCCAGTAGAGTTTCCAGACTAAGACAAGTAAGGAAGAAAGGCCTAGAGATCCACTGACAATGAGCCACTGAAAACCCTATGGAGCACAGCAGAACAGTGTCTGCTGCAAGGTTGCAAGGCACTCAAAATCCACAGGAGCCACACCAATATGTTTTAGTATACCATTGGTCATGATCATGGTGCAGGACTGAGATTTTGTTTTATTATACGTGGTGTTTACATGAATTGGAACCAACTCAATATCAACTACCAACAACAATAAGAAATGCTTATATAACAAAAACAGAGGTTCAATTTCAGCATGCTTTACATGTACAATTCAGTAACTTAAGGGTCTGTTTCAATGAGAGGTATTTTGAGAGTTGGGGCCCAGGTAAGGAGACCTTACTCCAAATTCCCTGTTTCTCTCCATTTTTGCTCCAAACATAGTGTAATTCAGGTCCCAGAAGACCTGGCCATCCAGTGGAGAACTTTGGGGACTAGCAGCAGTGGCCAATGGACACTTTCATAAAGGGGGTTTCCATCCTTTGATCTACTATGCTAGAGAGTTGGGGTCAAGCCTCTTGGAGAGACCCTAAGACTAAAGACTGAATTCATTTTTTTAGTTTGAAGAAATATTTACACTTGTAGGTCAATATATAATATATTGGTCAATAGGTCAATATATAACAGTATAACATGCTGTTGAGGGATTTTTACAACACACTGCCATTTCCTAGTGCTGCTGTAGCAAGAACTATTGCAAGTGGGAGGCTTTAAAAAGAGGGAATTTATTTCCTCACAGTTCTGGGAGCTAAAAGTTCAAATCAGTATTTTTTACCATGTGATTCCTTCTGTGGGCTTCATTCCTAGTTCCTGGTATCATCAGGCAATTCTTAGCATTTTTGGCTTATAGACAAGTCCTCCCATGGCATCTGGATTCTGCGACTATTCTGATCTTTTTAATAGTTACCACTCAGAAGTGATTAAGTTTAGTACCCACTCTAGTGTGTTGACATCATTAACATAACAAAAGAAAACTGCTTTGAAACAGGGTCCTATATAGGTACAGGAGTTATGACTGCCACATTTCTCTTTGGAGAACACAATTCAATCCACAACCTATGCAATGCTTGTTTATTGATTCATGTTGTTGTTGTTGATAAGTGCCATCGAGCCAATTTTGACTCATAACAACCGTGTACAGGGTTTCCAAGGAGTGGCTGGTAGGCTTGAATGGCTGAACTTGAAGTTAGCAGTCCGGTGCTTATCCTGCTTATTGAATGTGGCAAAGACTACTATCTGTTCCCCAGTATGTGCCCTCAATTCCTCCTGGTAGTTTTAGAACCTTTCAGCTGGGGAATACATTTCCCAGTCCCCCCTGTAACCATCTGTGGATATGCACATACATTCCAGGAAAAGGGAAATTTTGGAAGTGATGTCTATATCTCTCAGGGTCCTATGCTCCAAGGAAGTCACCTGCCCTCCACACCTCCTATCTAAGCCAGAAGGTGGACTTGTGGGGAGTAAGCCGGCTCCAATGAGGATGACATTACTGGAAGCAGTGGAGTAACGGCATGGAACGATCCTGGATCCCTGGATGACCTGGTGGCACAGAACTGCTGTCTACACCCCTTCCTGCTCCCAGACGGCTTGGACAGCTTAAACTTTAAATGAGGGGAAAAAAATGAACTTTCTATCTTGTTTAAGTCATCTGATTTCCATCTTTGTTAAAGCAACTGAACTAATATATCCTCATAACCAGTTGCCATCAAATTGACTCTGATTCATGGTGGCCCATGTTAGAGTAGAACTGTGCTCCATGGGGTTTTCCATGGTTGAGATCTTTCAGAAGTAGATCACAAGTGCCTCTAGGTGGGTTCGAACCACCAACTTTTTGGCTAGTAGCTGAGAGTTTTACCATTTGCACCACCCTGATACTCTTATATTCTCATTGTTGTTAAGTGTCCTTGACTCAGTTCCGACTCAGAGCGACCCTGTAGTGTGACCCTGTAGTGTGACCCAAAGTGTGACTGGTGGGTTTGAACCTCCAACCTGAAGTACCAAGTCCAGTGTTTATCCTACATCATAGCCTCATAAGCAATGGTAAATAAGTAATTCACATTGTGAATTGGCTCTTTATCATACATCATTATTGGTTTCTTAAAGCACGAAAGCTAGGCTGAAATCTATCCTTTTTTGTTGAGCATTTGCTCATACTTTACTTTTTTTTTTTTTTTCTGCTAACCTAAACAATCTACTACTGTTTCCAAAGAGTTTTTTATATCTAGTAAGTTGGTCCCGAACCTTTAAAACAAAACAAAAACAAAACCCTTCAGTTGCTTAAATAGCCAATAAAAAGGTCAAGGCAGGGTGGTTGACCTCCAGAGCGGAAACTTGTTTGGGGAGTTGCAGAAAACCCTATGGGCTCCATGACCTTATTTTCCAGATTTTCAGGACAATTCTAATTTTAAATATTCTGGCCCAGTTCCCATCGACATGTTTGTAAGCGCCCAGGCTGTGGATTTTGTTGAGAAACATGGTCACAGTCCAGGTCTCTCAGCTAAACGACATCTCTTTTGTCATTGTGTCCTTGTTGGCCTTGGATTGTCAACCCTGGAAGGGAAAAGTCAGAGGTGTGAGGGTCTCTCCCTCAGAGCTGCTCCCCTGTCCTCTCTCTGACCTGATTTTTCTATTCCAAGACTTTCACTGGGCTGCACTTGTGTGTGGAGAAGCTCTATTTTATTACAGTTTTTTGTTGTTGAGAAATTAAGTTCCTTTAGAAATTAAATTAGGCTCCCCCAGGTTCCTTACACATTCTTAGTATTAAAATTGGGTCGTTGACAGAGAGTTGCTCCATTTTCTAACCAGACAATAGCTTCAGGCACTTGCTAGACTTGTCTCCTCTTGGCCCCACTTCTGAAAGTCTAAGGAGTCTCTAAGCAAGGGCACTCAGGGGGGAAGTGGACAGGTCTCCTACAGAATCTCCTCCCTGAGCCAAGGGCACTCACCCTTGACATGGACATTGCTGCTCCACATCACTAATTTATGTGTTTGGGCTTCTCTCTGCATCAATTCCTCCTCCTCCCTCCCTCCTCAAGGATAATCAAGGGCAAGGACATTTTATTGGGTCATGGTACTTAGAGTGGAACTTTTTTGTCTATCCTCAAGGGTTTAATGCTTTGAGACCTTCATAGACTATATTCAAAATTATTTGTTGGTCTTTCCCAAGGAAGATGATACTCCCCTAAACCCACTGACACCAGGCTTGGCATTGTGACAAGTTCTTGTTAACAAATGCAAGCCAGAGTGGTGGGATGTATCCCACTTCCAGGCAAAAGCTTTAAGAGCCAGTGCATAGCTTACTGTATCTTCTCCCTCTTTCAAGAGGGTAATAGGTCAGAAAGAAGCCACTCCATCAGCTCAAATCCCAAAGAAGATACATGAAGCAAGAGCACAGTCAACCCATGACAGATACGCTTCTTGATCAAGAAACAGACCTTGGTGGCTGTAAGCTACCATGAGTTGGGGCTTGTAGTTGCAGCATGATCTCTCCTGTCATGACTGTTTCAGGACATTTGTGAACATGACCTGGGGCTTTCTTTTTCTTTTAATGAAGCTGTGGTTACCTGGGACTGGGTTGAGCCTGCAAGGAGACCACTCTATCATGAAAAGACCTGTTGTGGATAGACTAGTCACTGGCCTATGCATAGAAAACAAAACCAATGGCCACTGTGTTGATTCATATGCATAAACTAAGGCTGTAATCTTTAGGGGAATGGACTGCCTCATCTTTCTTCTAAGGAGTGGCTACTGGATGTGAACCACCAACCTTATTATTGGTAGCCAGACATGCAACCCACTACTCCAGGACTCCTTAACCCATGGGTATACAAATGATTAATGCGCTCAGCTTATAACTGAAAGACTGGAGACTGAAGTCCTTGGAAGAAAGGCCTGGTGATTTGCTTCCAAAACTCAGTCATTGGAAGCCCTATGGAGCATAGATAATACTCTGACACACACGGGGCCACTGTGAGTCAGAATTGACTTGCCAACAACGGGATTTGTGTTCTAGGCCTTAGAAAGAACGTTTTCTTCTTTTCCTATCGGGCCTTGGTATGACCTTGATGTGCTCTCTGTTTTCATCACTAGTCTTCCTTAAAGTAAGACCCAGCTGGTACTCCTAGGACCCAGAAAGAGGCCAATGCACCCAAAGAATTTGTGGGCGATATTGATTTTACTAAAGACGTCATCGGGGAGGTAAAGAGATAGTTTTTATATCGCATACCTCAATACAAACTTCCCAGTCAAAGCCTCTGCAGTTGTGCATGACACCATGAGCTAGGGGGTCAAATGTTGTTAAGTGCTGTCAAGTCATTCCGACTCATAGAGACCTTGTGTAGGGTTTCAGAAGAGTTACTGATGAATTTGAACACTGACTCTGTGGTTCAAAACAACCTCGTGATCTAGTGCTTTTTCCTACAGTGCCATACCAGGACTCCCAAATACCTGTGTGATGTTGGGTAAATTCCTTACATTCTGTGTCTGAGTTTCTTTGTCTGACTATTTAGGGTTGTTAAAGAAGCCCTGGTGACCAGTGTTTGACTGCTAAGAGTTGGTTGCTTGAACCAATCAATGGCTTCATGGGAGAAAGATGTGACAGTGCTCTTCTGGAAGGATGGTTGTTGCTGTTGTTAGGTGCCGTCGAGTCAATTTCAAACCACAGCAACCCTATGTACAACAGAAGGAAACGCCATCAAGTCCTGCATCATCTTCCCAGTTGCTGCTATGCTTATGCCCATTGCTGCTGCCACTGTGCCAATCCATCTTGTTGGGAGTCTCCCTTTCTTTTTTTGCTGACCCTCCACTTTGCCAAGTATAAGGTCCTTCTCCATGGTCCCTCCTGATAACATGTTGAAAGTACCAGACACAAAGTCTTGTTATCTTGGCTTCTAAGGAGCATTTTGATTGTGCTTCTTCCAACACAGACTTGTTTGTTCTTCTGGCAATCCATGATACCTTTATATTCTTTTATACCTTTAATATTCTGTATATATACCTTTAATATTCTGTAAGTATTACAGTCTTGGAAACCCTATGAGACAGTTCTACCCCATATTTTAAGGTTGCTATGAGTCAGAATCTACTCAAGAGCAATGGGTCATTAGGGTTGTTGGTCTCTGAAAAGCAAGGAAGCCATACATGAACTGACTTTGCTAACTCTTCACCTATTTTCCCGGTACACTGAGATCTTTAAGTAAAATGATGCTGAGTAGAAATTCAATGCCAGATACATAGGTGCTGTTGTTGTTGTTAGGTGCCATCAAGTCGGTACCGACTCATAGCAACCATATGCACAACAGAATGAAACAATACCTGGTCCTGGGCAAAACTCACAATTGTTGCCACGCTGGAGCCCATTGATGCTGCCACTTTGCCAATCAATATCATTGGGGGTCTTCCTCTTTTTCTCTGACCCTCCATCATACCAAGTATGATATCCTTCTCCAGTGACTGGTCCCTCCTGACAATATGTCCAAAGTATGAGAGATGAAGTTTGGCCATCCTGGCCTCCAAGGAGTACTCTGGATGCACTTCTTCCAACACAGATCTGTTGGTTCTTTTGGCAGCCCATGGCACTTTCAAGTTTCTCCCCCAACACCATAGCTCAAAAGCATCAATTCTTCTACAGTCTTCCTTATTCACTGTCCAGCTTTTGCAGGCATATGAGGTTATTGAAAATACCATGGTTTGAGTCAGGCACACCTTAGTCCTCAAGCTGACATCTCTGCTCATCAATACTTTTAAAAGTTCTTGTACAGCAGATTTGCCCAATGCAATACATTGTTTGAGTTCATGACTGCTGCTTCCATGAGTGTTCATGGTTGATCCAAGAATAATGAAGTCCATGACAACTTCAATCTTTTCTCTATTGATAAGAATGTTGTTTATTGGTCCAGTGGTGAGGATTTTTGTTTTCTTTACAAGAGATGCAATCCATACGTAAGGCTACAGTCTCTGATCTTCATCAGTATGGTTGTATCATCTGCATATTGCAGGTTGTTAATGAGTCTTCCTCCAATCCTGATGCCATGGTTTTCTTCATATAACCCAGCTTCTTAGATTATTTGCTCAGCATACAGGTTGAATAAGTATGGGGAAAGAATACAACCCTGTCACACATTTTTCTTAATTTTAAACTATTCAGTGTTCCCATGTTCTGTTGTAACAACTTCCTCTTGGTCCATGTACAGATTCCTCATGAGCACAATTAAGTGTTCAGGAATACTCATACTTTGCAATAATGTCCATAGCTTGTCATGATCTACACAATCGAAGACCTTTACATAGTCAATAAAGCACAGGTACACATCTTTCTGGTATTCTCTGTTTTCAACCAAGATACATTGGACATCAGCAATGATATCCCTTGTTCCACGGCCTCTTCTGAATCCGGCTTGAACCTCTGGAAGTTCTCTGTCAATGTATGATTGCAGACATTTCTGTATTACCTTTAGTAAAACTTTACCTGCATGGGATATCAAAGATATTGTCCGATGATTTCTGCATTCCTTTGGGTCACCTGTCTTTGGAATGAGCACAAATACAGATCTCTCCCAATCAGTTGGCCAGATAGTTGTCTTCCAAATTTCTTGGTAGAGATGAGTGAGTGCCTCCTGTGCTGCCTCACTTTCTTGAAAGATTTTCATTTTTATTCCATCAATTCCTGGTGCCTTTTTTTTTTTTTCCAATTCCTTCAATGCACCTTAGACTGCTTCCTTCAGTATCACTGGCTCTTGATCATATGCTACCTCTTGAAACAGACATCAATTATTTACTTTTGGTATAGTGACTGTGTATATTCCTTCCATCTTCTTTTGATGTTTTCTGCATTATTCAATAATTTGCTCAGAGAATCTTTTAATAACAA